>NW_008358774.1:4866561-4925038 GCF_000622305.1 Nannospalax galili | reverse complement strand
ACACACACACACACACACACACACACACACACACACACACACGCACTCTTTCTTCCCAGCACTCAAGAGGCAGAAAAAGGAAAATCTCAAGTTTGAAGCCAGTTTGTGCTACAAAAGATACCCTGTCTCAGATATCTAACTAAATATCTTGAAGAACTGTATTCTAAAAAACTGCCACCACCTCTCTTACAAAAAAAAAAAAAAATCATTTTGAACCCCGAACTGGTCATTTCAGCTATCACGTGTGGCTTTACAACCCCAGCTCCTCAACAGGCTTAGGCAACAGGACTGCTTGAGCATCAAGTATATGGCTAGCCTGGGCAACTTATGGAGAAAAGAAGGAAAGAAGGGAAGGAAGGGGAGGAAGATGTTTTCAGCCATACCTGAGGGGAGGAAGATGTTTTCAGCTATACCTGAGGGTAAGTGACATGAATGACAACAAGCATGAGGCTCCCTTGACAGCTTGCGCTGGCGCACTTTCACACTTAAACAATTAAAGAATTGGAACTAAAGTGTCATCAAAGCAAATTTGTGAACCTTTAACTGTTATTAATGTCTCACGATATTAAGATAAATAAGAGAAAATGTTAGAAAGATGTAAGAATGGAAATATTTTTAGCAAAGAAAGAGTTATCTATGAAGATTGAGATGGCTAGATGTCTCCAGAATGGAAATAAAAAGGCTTTTGTATATTACAAAGATTTGGGATAATGTATTTTAGATACGTAAAAAATACCTAAAGATGATATATATACATATATATATATAAATATATATATATATCAATCAAAATATCTAAAGTCAAAGTTCAAGCAAACCTCTACTTAAATTGATGGAATTATTGCTCTAATCTTGCTATTACATGGATTAGCCTATAAAGCATATCTTATCAAAGTTTATTTAAGAGCATTTAGTTTTTGCTACATATTACACAATTCTCAAAAGTACAGACTGTGATAACTGACTTTGTTAGGTGTTTGGTAACCATATCTGGAGTTCACTCTCCTGCCGTAGTCTCTCAAAACTACCATACCATTGTTATTGGTTTAAAAGATTGCCTTTTTAAAGACTTGCCATTTTGGTGCCTGCTTTCAATGATTAGGCACATATGACTCAATTTTAAGTGGAAAATTATCACTCAATGCATGATCTATAGCCCCATCTTCTGTCAATACTGAGTGAATAATGCAATACACTATATTAGAAAAAGTTCCCCAATCTTATATATTTCATTATAAGGATATCTTATTGGCCTTACTAAAGATATAAATCTAATTATTTTGAAAGATTTAAAAGCTTCCTTTAAAAATTCTATTTACAGCTAACTCCAGACAAAATTCTGCTAGGTGTTCCATTCAACTATCTTAGATATGTTGTCACTCATTTCTTTTTTCATTAAGTCTCATAAATTACAATTTACAGATGTTAACTTTAACACTGAAAAGAAATTCAATACTACTGCTCCTTCAAGTTGATGGCCTCTCTCAATATCTTTTCATAAATTTTTCTAACAAAGGTTATTGGCAACACTTCCCTTCTTTACATACTACAACAATTCAGGCCCAGGTCCACCTACAGAAATTCTTTCTGGGGGCGTGTTTGGTTTTTTGAGTCAGGAATCTGAAACATAGCCTTAGCTGGTCTTGAACTCAAAACTCTTCTGCCTTAGCCTGCAGAATTCAGGGATTACGGGCACACCAGAAATTGAATTTTTTTTAAAAAATTTGTTTTTACTCAATTTTTTGTGTACTTCACACAGAACATCTCAAACAGTCTTAATCTTCTTTATACCCCCGGCCCCACTGGCACCCTCCCAGACCTCCCCCCAGTGGAGCCCATATACTCTGCCATCCCTGTTAAGGCCCACTGTGCCATCAGTGTCCCTAGCCATTCCCCAGTGCAAGTCTATCCACTGAGGTCTAGTCAGCCTATCTACAGTCCCTTGTTTTAGGAAGATCTGCTCTATTGAAATTTAAAATGTTTCAATAATATCTAATGATATCTTCCATTGTCACCCTAAGTTCATGGCTTTAAACATCAAAATAATGCAGAAAACTCCCAAAATCTGGATTTTTTTTATTATAGTCTTCTAGAACCACATATCCAAATGTCTGCAGAATATTTCTACTGCATATTCCAACAATACCTTCAGCTTTCCTATTTCCCTATTCAAATATTCTGCCATACTATTGCCTATTTATAACTGGACACCATCATTCTTTAATTTACTTTTGTTAAAATCTTGGTATTACCCCTGGTTTTCTTTCTCAATTCACTCTACCAAATGGGGATGACCTGCCCATTTTGTAGGCACCCACATCAGTATTTTTTACTCCTCATATCTAAACATCATAAACATAAGAACCATGCACTGCTCTTCTCTGCGAACTAGAGAATCAAGAATGTTGGGATATAAATGCTCAACAAGCAGAGAAAACTGTATTTGCTTTTTATTATGTTTGGTTTTTTTTTTTTTTGGAGACAGGATCTCCCTGTAGCCACCAGCTGCCTTGGAACTCTGTAGATTAAACTGGTCTCAATCTCAGAGATCTGCTTGCCTCTGCCTCCCAAGTGCTGGGACAGACTTGCTTTTTAATTTTCAATCCTAAAGTCATCTCTCATCTTCAGGTTTATTCTAGATTTATTGGGCTTTTCTGTTTCCATACATTAAACTTGTTCATAAGTTATCTTAAATAAAACTGTTTTATCATGTTCACATTTTACTCCTTTTTTATCCTCTATTGGCATTTGACCCAGAAAGGTTAAATAGGTCCTAACAATATTACATTTTAAAAACTCAGACAATCAAAGCTACACTATTGCAAACTCACCTTTCTTCCCCCTAAAGGGAAGTAACAATTTTGCCTTAAATGTTTACATCTTTTTTTTCCCCCTCAGTGGGGGAGTGAACCTAGGGGACCCTGCTCATGTTGGGCAGGTGCTCTACTGTTGGGAGCCTGAGGCTCAGCCATTTCTCAAAACTGCTGAACAGACCTAAGCTGATAACTTTCCATTCTGCCCACTCTCCTCCCACGGGCACGGGAAGGAGCCCGCGACCTTGGCCCACGGCCTTGTACTCTTCCAGTAAACTGCCCTGTTTTCTGTTAATCAGTAGATTCCTCCCTTAGAGAACATCTGGGCCCCTGTGGTCTAGCTGATATGATTACTCTCAATCTTTACTCCTTTGTTCTCATTCTCTATTTAACCTCATGCTTGTGCTGCAATAAATGAGACTCGATCGGAACGCTGTCTTGTCTCCATTTCTCTTGTCTCTTGCCCCATCCAAATCCCCACTCCCCAATCCAGGTACCCCGCTGCAGATCCCGCGGGTTCGGGACACTCTACTACTGAGCTATGAATCTCTAGTTTTATTACTTACTTTGAGACACAGTTTCATTAAGTTGCCTCAAAGTGGCCTTGAACTCACTCTGCCCCCTTGGTAGACCTTGAGCTTGAGATCATCCTGCCTCAGACACTCAAGTAACTGAGATTACAGGCCTGTGCCACCAGCTCCCTCCACCCCAGTTTGTTTTCTGTTGCTGTGATAAACACCATGACCAAAAGCAACTCAGTTAATATGGCTTACACTTCCAGGTCACAATCCATCATTGAGATTATGTTAGGGCAAGAATTCAAGCAGAAACCAAAGAGGAATGCTGCCTACTGGCTTGCTCACTCACTGGCTGATGCTCAGCTAGCTTTCTTATAAAGCCCAGACCCACCTGCCTAGGGATGGTTCCACCCACAGTGGACTGGGCAATCTTAAGAGACATGGCCAGAGGCCAATCTGATCTGTGAAATTCCTTAATTCAGGTTCTTTCTTCCCAGGAGACTTTAGAATGTGACAAGTTGACAATAAAAATTAACCATGACAAAAGCCATCTTTAAAATGAGGCCCCAAAACACCACCTGGGAGCTAGAGAAATGGCTCAGCAATTAAAAGCAAACTACTCTTGAGGAGGACAAGAATTAGGTTTCTCAGCACCTCTTCAGGCACCACACAGTCACCCGTAACTACAGCTCCAATGAATCCCAGGCCCTATTCTGACCTCTGAGGGCATCTGCAATCACAAGCACATATCCAGAACACAGACGACACAGACATAGACACATACACACAAACACAAACACACACACACACACACACACACGTTTAAAAATAAAAATAAATCTAGCCAGGCGTGGTGGCGCACACCTCTAATCCCAGCACTTGGAAGGCAGAGGCAGGTGGACCTCTTTGAGTTCAAGGACAGCCTGGTCTACATAGTGAGTTCTAGGACAGCTGGGGCTACAGGGGGACCCTGTCTCAAAAAGACTAATGAATCAATCAATCAATCTTTAAAAAACTATGTTAAAAGAAAAGATAAAGTTGGAGACCCAAGCGAAGTGGCACTCACCTTTAATCCCAGCACTTGGCAGCCAGAGGCAGGTGGATCTCTGTGAGTTCAAGGCCAGCCTGGGCTACATAGTGAGTTCCAGGACAGCTGGGGCTACAGGGAGACCCTGTCTCCCCGTCTCAAGGAGGAGGACCCCGAGAGAGAGAGAGAGAGAGAGGAAGGAGGAGGAGGAGGAGGAGGAGGAGGAGCTGGAAGATGGCTCAGCTGGTAAGAGCATTTGTTGCTAAGGCAAGAGGACCTAGGTTTGGTTCCCAGCACCCACATGGCAGACATAATAGTCTGTAACTCCAGTTTTGGAAGATCCAATGCCCTCTTCTGGCCTCGGCAGGCACCAGGCATGCACATGGTGCACATACATGCAGGCAAAATACTAAAATACACAAAAGAAAAAAAGAGGGTGAGAGAGACAGAGACAGAGAGGAGCCACCACCTAGTGGCCCTTGGAAGGTGGAAGAGACAGAAGGATCAGAAGCTCAAAGATAGCCTGGGCTACACGATACCCTGTGTCAAAAACAGTAATAATGAGACCCAAGAATAAAAACATTCATTAAAAGAATAAATTCCTTAAAAGATATTTACCTGGTCTATGGGAACACCAAAATATGCCAGCATGTTTCTTAAGATATTCAATATGAGAGACATCGATGAAACAGGTTCAGGGAAACATTGTCAATTGGTACCTTCGAGGAATAATTAGAAAATATTACTCATGACAAATAACTTCCACATAAATTGCACTGAATAAGCTACAAGAGACCTTTCAAGACATGTTACACCAACAAGTGATTTTTTCATGGCCAGTTTTACTTTGAAAGAAGCCAAGCAAAAAAAAAAGTGCAGGGAGGAAGGGGCTAAAAATGAAACTTCATTGTGACATTAAAGTCTTATGGAGAGTTTGTACAAGTGTTGTATGCTGGAAACCAAGAAATCAAGCCACGCCACGAGGTCTAGAGGTCTAGGTTGAGGTAAGGAAGGTTTATTTCATGGCCCTGCTGTCCCACACTCCGGGAGAGAACACAGCAGCCCCAAAGGAAGTTTGCAAGGACCTTTTATATACATTTAGATATTTTGCCAAAGCGGGAACACAAGAGACCAATCACCATGGTTGTCAGTTAAAATTCAAAATTATTATCCAACCACCAGAACAAGCAAGCATGGACAGAAGCAGATACGGCATTAGGCAATAGCTTATCTTAGCCGGACATGTGGTCATTTCTAGGAACCCATGGTCCCTGCAGAATGTGGGTTGTTTGGGGGAAGCTGAAAAATAACTAGGCCAGGTCACATAGGATGGCAAGATGGATGTCCTCTAGCCAGGGCCTGCTACATTCCCCACTCCTATTGGGAAATAATCAAACCTTTGATATCTCATCATCCTCTGTTGATTCAGTTTGGAGGAAATCATATTGACTCCGTAATACCATAAGTTTTATTGAATTGAGCTGTTGATTGACAAACCTGACTAGGGCATTTAATAAACAAGGTCCACAGGTCAGCAAGATTAGGATTAAAAGTAAGGGGCCGGTCATTGCCCTTAAGAGGATAGTGAGCCATGGGGACCAAGAGAATAGAGATTCATACCAATTTTGGTTATCTAGTTGTGCCCTCTTTCTTGAAGCCTTTGTTTCACCAGACTTAGGCTTTCTTTAATGATTCCAGTATGATTAGCATAGAAACAGCACTGTTCACCCAAAGCCGTGCAGAGACCTCCCAGTTACATGAAAAGTAAATCTAACCCTCATCTATTCTGAAGTACTACTTTGGCTAGAGAATCAAGAGATGTCGTCAGGTGCCCTATAGATTTTTCCAATTCAGACAAATCTTGATTAATCTGTTTGCTCAGAAATTTGAAGCCTTGATCTTGAATTATAAGGGCAGCTGTTCCTATCCCTGCAGATCCTACAATAACCTACCCCACCTAAAAGAGGCACTAAGACAGTAGCTACTCCCAGATCTCGAGGCTGTCAGGCCCTAGCTAGGAGCTCAAAACGTTCTTTGCCACCTTCCCCTAAATAGTAGTAAACTTGAGGGAGAAGATGCACAATGATACAGAGATCAGATAGCTGACCAAGGATAAAGGGGTTAATACAAGGTGTAAGTCCGGATTCACAAGCGAACTCGAACTAGATGCCTGTTGGGGGAACAAGGTAATAAGGGGACATTCCCGCCAATAGGCTGTTTATGTGAAAGGTTCAGCTGCAGGTGGCCTGATATGGGGACCGGCCTATGATCTAAGTTCCTACAGAAAAACACAGTCCTTGTCCTTCTAGTTTTCCTAGTGTTAAGAGTTGGCTGGGAGCACCATGGGCAAAGTGCCATCTGAGAGCCCCATGGGCAAAGTGCTGTCTAGTTTTTTATCTCTGGCACACTAAGGTTCCTTATGTTTGATTCATCATTCCCCAGGGAGGCAAGTGCTCCAATGCCAACATAGTAAGGAGGCCAGGAGTCTAGGCATAACCAACAATCGAGTTAAACTGGGGTTCGAGTAATTGAGGAACTTGTATGTACAGTACAATGACTTGTACAGCTCTAGGTGTTCCAATGTGGAGTAGCTAGAGCAACCTTGGGCTGGGGCTTAGGGACCTCAGACTGGGGCTTAGAAGTGGGATTAATTGAGCTTAGAATTGGCTTTCCTCTGGTGTCAGGTAGTGGGTTCAAGACCCAATTAGGACCCATAGCAGAGACAGAGCAGTGGAAACTCTAATCTTTGGAGGGTGAACTTGGGTCCGGGGTCAGTCCCAGAGATGTAATCAGATGGCCCAGATCTTCCCTGTATCCCATGCCTTTTGGTTCCCTAGCAGTTTCCATCCACTAGGATTAGAAGTGCTAGGGGCCAATTTTTGGAGGGCTATCCAATTGTCTTGGTTAGACTGTTTCCAAGGGGCTATAGTTTCACATCCTCAATTCTTACAATGCCATTCTTCCGGACCATTACAGCTTAGGGGCCCATTTGCAGGGCAGATATAAAACTTGGCCTTCTGGAAATACTTTTTTACTGAGTCCACCTGGCAGCTCATCCAGCAAAGGGATGGGTTTCCTTCCAGACACCTTTGAATGAAGTGGGGTCATGAACAGTCTACATAAGTCAAAGTCCATCTGTGGAGTTCCTACAGTACTCACATTACCTTAAACATAACCATCGGTGGTATGGCTTAGGACTCAACAATACAGAACTGGGGCATAGACACTATTTGCCATTGGTAAAAACTAGAAAAAGGAGGGAGAACAATGTTAAGATAGTCCAGAGGGGTCCTTTACCACCTTGACCTTTAGAGGATTGTCTGTCCTTTTGAGGCTCCATGTCTGAGGGATATGCTCCAGATGGGCTCTCTTCAGTTGGGAGCAATGAATCCAATGACTACCACCTGGCTACTTTGACAGCTGAGGGTGTGGTCAGGATGATAGGATGCAGTCCATCCCAGTGAGCCTGGAAGTCTGGAGCAGAGTGGTGTCGCACCCAGACCCAGTACCCAGGGGCCAAATCTGGTCCAGCTGGTTCCTGAGATGTGGCTGCCTCAGTTCGTGTTTCCCAGACAAGATTGTGGATGGAGGAGAGGGTATGCTGCAATGCCTGTAGGGACTTGAGAAGATTATGGTTAGAAGCTTCAGTTACATATGCCAGTCCTAATTTGGGAATTAAGGGAGGGGGGCCTCCCATACATAATCTCAAATGGGGTAATCCCTTTCAGATAAGGAATGCATCTTACTCTTTAAACAGGGCAAAAGGAAGGAGACTTGTCCAGTTTTCACCAGTCTCTGAAATTAGTTTAGTCAGTTTCCTTAAGGGTCCTGTTCATTCTTTCTACCCATCCTGAACTCTGAGGGTGATAAACAGTGTAGTTTCCAGTTGATTTGCAGGCTTTTTGCAATAGTTTTTGATATTTGCGCTATAAAAGCTGGGTCATTATCAGACCCCAGATCGATAGGGATGCCAAATCTTGGTACAAGATCATTTAGCAAGTTTTAAAGTACTATCTGAGTTGTCTCTGTTTGGGTAGGAAAAGCCTCTGCCCATCCGGAGAAGGTATCCACCAGGACCAGGAGCTAACAACAGCCATACTGCACATCCATCATTTCTGTGAAGTCAAGTTCCCAATCTTCTCCCAGTGCTTGTCCTCTCAGTCTCTGCTCTGAAAACTGGAACCTTGAGGCAGGGTTAGTTTGAACACATGCCTTACATCTTTCAACAATGTCAGAGATTTTTTTATTCAGGTTAGGGATGAAAAACTCTCTTTGTGCCAGTTCAGTGAGTTTTGTGGTTCCCAGGTAGGTGGAATCATGAATCCTTTGTAGCCAATCTCTTCCCAACACCTTCAGCAGCATAGGTCTCCCATTATCCAACCAGATCCACTTCTGGGCATTTTGCTTAGCCTTTAAACTCTTTGCTAGCTGAATTTCCTCCTTCATATAGACAGGTTCCTCCAGGAAGAGGCGAGGGGGCAGTAATGGCAGAATTCTGATTGGCACCACTTCCCCTTTCGCCGCAATCTTAGCTGCATGGTCAGCAAAGGTGTTTCCTTTGGCTTGTGAGGTATCTGTCTTTTGATGGCCTTTACAGTGAACAATAGCTATGGCTTTGGACAGCCAAAAAGCCTCTAGAAGTACCAAGATTTTCCTCCTTGTTTTAATCTCTTTGCCCCCAGATGTTAACAGTCCTCTCACTCTATAAAGAGCTCCATGGATATGAGCAGTGGCCAAGGCATACCAACTGTCTGTATAAATGTTAACAGTTTTTCCTTTTCCCCATCTTAGGGTTTACATGAGGGCTATTAACGCCGCCTTTTGGGCAGATGTTCCTTGCCCGAGTCCTTGGGCCCAGACAATAGTCTCAAGTCACTACCACTGCCCCCGTAAAACTGACACCTTCTTTGAGATAACTGCTACCATCTGTATACAGTTCAAGGTCTGCATCAGGCAGAGGTTGGTCTCACAAGTCCTCCCTTAGTCCTGAGAGGGTACTCAGTTTCCAAGCAGTCATGGAGTGGAGTCTTAGGATTATCATCAGGTAGCAGAGTGGCAGGGTTCAAGGCTTCGGTTCTCAGAAAAGTGAAGCGAGGTGGGTCCAGTAGCAGTACTTGGTACCAGGTGATGTGGGCATTGGAGATCCATTGGTCTGGCAGGGATCTGAAGAGTGACTCTACTGCACGGGGCTCAATGATCTGGATATCCTGTCTGAGTGTTAGTTTAGAAGCCTCCCTTACCAGCATGGCCATGGCAGTTATGGCCCAAAGGCAGCTTGGCCAGCCAGTGGCTACTGAGTCCAATCTCTTTGACAAATACACTACTGGCCTCTTCCAAAGTCCCAGGGTTTGAGTGAGAACCCATTTGGCTATAATCCTTGTCTCATGCACAAAGAGCTGAACAGGCCTAGTCACATCAGGCAGGGCCAATGCAGGAGCTTTGGTAGGGCCAGCTTGAGTCAGTTAAAGGCCTCGTCCTCCAGTTCTCCCCAAGCTAGGTCAGTTCCCTGACCTCCTGTCACTGTATACAAGGAAATAGCTTGGCTATTTCAGCAAAACTTGGTATCCAAAGGCGGCAGTAGCTGATAGTACCCAAAAATTCTCTAATTTGTCACCTAGTCTTGGGCCTCAGTATATTTAATATAGCCTGGATCCTGTCAGGTCCCAAGGACCATTCTCCTTTGCGGATCCTGTAGCCCAAGTAGGTGACAGAGTCCAAACAAAGTTGGGCCTTTTTGGCAGACACTCTGTATCCCAGAGTGCCTAGCTCTCTTAGCAGGTTTTCAGTGACTTGAAGACAAGCCTCCTCCAACTCTGCAGCCAGAAGCAAGTCATCTACATACTGTAACAGAGTGACTTCAGGGTTGGAGTCCCTGAAAGGGACTAAATCTTTTCGGAAGACCTCATCAAACAGCATTGGGGAATTTTTAAACCCTGAAGCAGTCTAGTCCATGTTAATTGCCCACTGTAGGCGCCATCTGGATCAGCCCATTCAAAGGCAAAGATGGGCTGGCTTTGGCTACCAGCAAGGCAAAAGAGGCGTCCTTTAGGTCTAGAACTGAGTAGATCTGTCAGTCAAGTGGGAGTTCACTAAGCAGGGTGTAATGATTAGGGAGAGTGGGGTGTAGGGTCTCAACCCTTTTATTCACCTCTCTGAGGTCCTGAACAGGTCTAACTCAGTAGTTCTTGGATTTGGAACAGGAAGCAGGAAGTATTCCATGAGGAGTGGCAAGGCACCAAAACTCCTGCTTCTCTCAAGGGGTTGTTATGCTTGGCAATTCCCAGGTGGGCTTGGTGACACTTATATTGCCTAACCCTCATTGGAGTGGTATGGGAGACAGGCTTGAGCCTAGGGTGAAAGTCTTATTGACAGCCATACAGTGGACCTAAGGCAATGGCCCAGCCACTGGAGCCCCAAGGGATGCCTTGTGACATTTGCTCCCATTGGCAGATCGAGACTGATGCCTAGAGCTCACCACTCCCTAATCACCACCCTTGGAATTCAAAATTGCAACACTTAGATATTGCAACAGTCAGGGTCACATGGTTTCCAGGAATCCAGGCTCTGTAATCTGAAACCCAGTATACTAATGAGGCATCCTACCTGGTATTCTGTGATAGGATGTTAAGTCTGTTATGCTAATAGGATGCTAAATCTGTTATGCTAATAAGGTATCCTACTTGCTGTGCTGTGATTGGACCACTACCCCATATAAGCTTGTGCCTTCCTGCAATAAACCAGATCTGTGTCACTGAACCTGGTCTTCAGCATCTGAATGCTGCGATGCTGGCACAGACTCCGCACCAGCCCTGGGGACCGGACCAGACAACTGATCAGAGGAACTGAGAGACCAGGAGAGTGGCCATAGCCAGAGGAGAGCAGCCACAGCCGGCAACCACAGAGTGGCAGTGCTGGTCATTTGGATAACTACTGGCACTCGATGCTTTGCCAGCCCTAGAGGGTTGGTCTCAGCCCACAGTAGGAATTTCCTCTTTCCCTTTATTTAGTAGTGGGGAATTCTGCTTACCAGGATTTTCATATAACTGATACTCTACAGACATGGGGCAGGTCACCAAAACAGTGGGTGATTATAGGTCCAGATTAAAGGCTGTCTCCGGTGAAGGAAATGTGGGCCTTTATGTAACAGGTCCCGTCCAAGGAGAGGGTATGGGCAATCAGGTAGAAGAAGGAGTGAATGAGTTACAGTCCCTTGTGTCAAATCCATAATTCCTGCTGGAGTTTGAGGATACCCTTGGGTCCTCCCTGTTGTTCCCTGGATACAGACCTTGTCCTTGATCATGGACACAGCAGGTTTCTTTAAAACTGGGTAAATAGCCCATGTCTACCAGGAATTTGGTATCCTCCCCTTCTACTTTAAGAGTCACCATAGGCTCCAGAGGATTTGGAGAGAAGCCTTGGCCCTGTCATTGCTCAGAGGCAGGCAAGACAGAAGCTGGTTTCTTCTGTTTCAGAAGACATTCATTTTTCCAGTGGCCCTTTTCTTTACAGTAGGCACATTGGTTCTTTTCCAATTTACAACTCATGCCTGTCCCTTTAGACTGCCTGGTATCACCCTGTTGGGGTAGAGGCCAGGTGCTGGGTGGCTTTCCCCAGGCTGCCATTAAAATCTTTCCAATTTCTTTTCCTTGTTCCTTTGCAGGCCTATCTCAGCCATGGTAGACCTTCTGGTCAATTTCCACCAGTTCAGAGATCAGCTTTCCTTCAAACCCTTCTAACTGCTCCTGAAATGGCTGCTTTGGGCAAAATGGAATAACTTAGGCTAGGTTAATTTAGCTGAGATAGTTCACATCCAGTCTAGTTCACAAAGGGTATGAAGTCTGGGGGCCTTAGGCTTAAACCCCATGCTCTCAGCTCTCTTCCTGAAATCAGAATAGGGAACATACATTCAAAAGGGGATAGAGGACACAGAAGACTAAGACTGGCCCATAGTGATGAACAGCAAAGAAGCAGACCAGACAACAAAAAGGCTTAGATACAAAAACAAGGCCCAGACGTTGGGAACCTCAAGATCCCAACCAGATCTACCTCGGGGATGTCTCCTCCAATGGCCGACCAGATGGGTAATTGCTGTGTCCAGCGTCCCACCTACTGAAGGACCCGACTGACAGCAGGAAGGCCATTTTAGAAAAAGAACTGTAATCAGCCATTCGATAAGCCAAGATTCTAACCCAGGTCTTGTGAAACTAGCAGTGGAAGATAGGACGTTTGCAGTCGGACCACCTGCCACCACCCTGAGGCCCCTACCGGGAAGTTAGTGATAACAGCCCCTACTGGGAAGTTAACGATAACAATCAGTTTCACCCATAGACCCCTCTGAATTTGGCAATACTGTTTCCTCATACCTTGTACCCATTGAAATGCACTAATAATAATCTTGTAACCATGCATCTGCTTCTGTACCTTGCTTCTGCTCTATAAAAAGCCCCCCCAAACTAAGCCCGGCACGCAAGTCCTGACTCGAGCGGGACTCTGCGTCCGCAGGCGCCTGTGTATGAATAAATTCCTCTTGCTTTTGCATCCCGAAACTTGGTTTTGTCCCTGTGTGTTGAGCGCGATTCTTCACTACCAAGGCGCCAAACCAGAACAAAACCAGACTTGAGCTCAAAACTGGAAAGCGCTTTTCCTTACCTCTTGTGGCGCAGCAAGTGACTCTGAAAGTAGAAGGCCAGAGGCAGAGGAACATCTCTTGGAGGCCTTCCCCTGGCAGTTCCAACCTCGGGGTCTTGGAGATCTCGGTGGGACCTCCAAATGTTGTATACTGGAAACCAAGAAATTCAAGCCACGCCATGAGGTCTAGAGGTCGAGGTAAGGAAGGTTTATTTCACGGCCCTGCTGTCCCACACTTGGGGGGGGTGGCGGATACAGAGAGCAGCCCCAAAGGGAATTTGTAGAAACCTTTTATACACATTTAGGTACTTTGTAAGAACGGGAATACAAGGGACCAATCACCATAGTTGTCACTTAAAATTCAAAATTATTATCCAACCGCCAGAGCAAATAAGCATGGACAGAAGCAGCTACAGCATTAGACTATAGCTTATCTTAGCCTGATGTGGTCATTTCTAGGCACCCATGGTCCCTGCAGGGTGTGGGTAGTTTCGGGGAAGCTGAAAAATAACTAGGCCAGGTCACACGCAGGATGGTAAGATGGATGTCCTCTAGTCGGGGCCTGCAACACAGGGAGGCTGACAGAGGGCTTCAAGTCAGCCGGGGCCAGGCAAGCTCGCCCAACCCAAGAAGCCTGCCTCAAAGCTTTCAGAAACGAGCAGCCGGGAGGAGCGCCGCCCACGCCCGGGAACGTGCCTCCGCCACCAACCACCGCCCAGGAGCCCGGCCGGCTCACCTTCCTCCCGGAGCACCGGAAGGGCGTCGTGGAAGCGGGCTTCAGCGTCCGCTGCTGCTGCTCCAGAAGCGCTGCCCGCAGACCGGGTCCACCCAGGCCAATAGCCGAGCCGCCAGCGCCAGTACCTACCGGGCCTCCGGGCACGAAGCCGCTCTATGGAAAATCCGCTCACCGTTTCCGCGACACGTCCGCAAAACAAACTCCGCGGTGCGGACCCTGAACCCTTCCCCATTGGACAGGACTGAACACCGCTTCTTCTGATTGGCGGGCGGAGGCCTCCCAGGTGCGGCGTTCCTCCAGAGGGCCGAGCCCCGAGAAGCAATTTAGCCGTCACCAGGAAGCGGGTGCGCAGGACGGCGGCGCATGCGCAGAACGCACATCCCGCCCCGCACCACCCCTCGCAAGGTGGTTGGAGCGGTAGTTACAGAACCAAGTGTAAAGCCCTGTGCTGGACAGGCTGTTAGGCCTCGTGCCCCCTTCAAGTCTTCGCAAGGAGTGTGTGGCCGCCCATACTGGGACTCAAAGAGGGCGCCCCCTCCCAATCCGACAAACTTTCCGCCAGCGGACTTGGGGTCTGTTTTCTGGTCATTCATTGAACGTGTGTTCAATGCCTACCTGTAAGCTACGCACTGCTCGCAGTGAGTTTGTAGCTTTGCCATACTTAAACTGCATTGGTTGGTTCACAAAAACTCGTTATCCAGGATATCAAGTATGGGCGGACACTCCCCTACCTAGCCAAGGATAGTAAAATGACTAAGTCGCTACAGTAGGTGATACCCAAAGCTTTCAACTGGAGGTTACTGACTTCCTAGAGGCAAGACGACTTAAAATAATTGTACTTGCCTGCTCTCTTGTGAGAGCGCGAAAATTCATTTCTGATTGCCATCATTTATTCATCAGCTATACTGGATGGCTATTATGTGCCTGGCATTTTAAGAGAAAATCTAAAAACCTGGCTGCCTGCACTTACATTCTAGCGAAGATCAAAGTTTTCTGAGAACCATATATAAAACATATATAATGCGCTCTTCCCATTTTTTGAATAATTGGATATGAGAGAAAACATGATGAAAAATTATTTAGGCCTTAAATAAGTGGCAGAACAACAGTAGTGATTTATAGTGTCTGGTAGTCCAAATGAAGTGGATGAAAGCAGCAGGTGAGTGGACTAAAGACAAGTGGATTAGAATCCCTACCTGCTAATGCATCCATTTCAATTTTCTCAAGTTCCTTACCCTTTCCTTTTGCCCTCTTAATAGAAAAAATGGCATTATAACCACCTCCCTTTCCATTATCTATCAAGCACGCAATAGCCAGAATGAAAATGTGAACCACTGGTGGACTTACTCTGGCTAATTAACATACTTCAGCATTCCAGCTTTAACTCCCACAGCAAGGTGGGGTCCATGAATGCTTTGCTGACAATTTGAGATCCTTCCCCAACTCATGTTTACAAGAGCATTCATATGACATTTTTATACTTGTCATTTTTCTAATCTTTTTTGTCATGATTCAAGGATGGTTTTTGACTTTACACAGCTACCTTTTGAGTAATCATACAGGAGCTTGTTTTCTGAACACGTGGCAGTATTCACTTCCTTCAACTCAATCGACGCTCCCCGTTTTCTGTTCTCAAATTGGTTCCTTAGTGTGAACAAGGCTGTCTCTAGACCTGGCAATTCATGTTGTAGATTGCAAGGACAAACTGCTCTAGCCACTGCAGACTATACTGTGGGTACTTCACACTATCAGAGGACACCATCAGGGGCTTCCCAGTGAATGGTTATTTGGGATTCTAGTGTTTCACAATTCCACAATTCTTCCCTCTGCTCTCTCATAACTGACCACCGGGTAGATTGGGAATTGATTCTCAACTGCCATTTTCTGGAAATTTGTAAACAGCTAATTTTACTGCAAATACTGCATATGCATATTTGGTTCTGTTATGTAGGTGACAACACTTTCCACAACTAATTAATTTTATTATAGCCAACATTTATATCATGGTCTGGATCCACCACACCAGATGTCTTATCCATCTTGGTACATCCACAGCTACAGTTTTTCAATGGAGAAAAGGATTAGTTTGTACTCAACCTTGCCAACTTCCTAGTGAAAGCTATAACCTTGTGACCAGCATCAGCCTGTTTTCACTGATAATGGAAACCTGAATTACTGCACTACACTAGCCCTAAGTAACCATGCCTTCCATCCAAAACCACATCCCACAAATAAGGTCATCTAAATTGGGATGGACATAACCAGAATTCCATCTCCTTACAACTCATGTAATTTCAAATGGAAGACTGCACATTTTCTTCCTTCTGCTCTGCCCATACATGTCACTCAAAATCAAGTGATACACTACACTAAGCCTGCCAGCTCTTTTTAAGATCACACATCCATTTAAGGTTTTTTGTTTTGGTTTCTTAAGATGAGGTTGCATGTAACCAAAGGTGAGACTAATCCTCTTACCTCCATATCCCAAGTATTGAAGTTACAGGCATGTACTAAGTAATCCACACTAGCCTGGAGATCAACTTCTTTACTAAATTGGCAGCACTGAACTTGAAGCAATCCTGCCTCAGCATCCAAATGCTAGGATTAATGGTGTGAGCCACTACACCCTGTTTATTTGTACATTTTATTAGGTGGTGGGGTACCCATATGCCACAGTACTCATATGGAGAGAGGTCAGTGGACAACTTACAGGAATTCATCTCTCCTTTAACCACGTGGGATCCAAGGATTGAATTTGGGTCTTGAGGTTTGGTGATAAGCACTTTTACCCTCTAAGCTATCTCATTGGCCCTAATAGTTTCTTTTTTAAAAATACTGTTATGGGTCTGAGTATATTGCCTACATCTAATTGCAGCCCTGATGTACTATGCCTGACGAGGTTAGAAAAGGGTATTCAATCCTCTGGAAATGGAGTTAAAGATGGTTGTTAGCAGCCATGTGGGTGTTGGAATTTGAACCCCAATCCTCTGCAAGAGCAGCCAGTACTCTTAATCGTTGAGCCATCTCTCCAGTCCCCTAACATGGTTTCTATCTTTACATTTACATTTATTCAGACTTTGGAAGGTTAGTAAAAACAAGATTCTCGTTGATATTAAAATTTGAATTATCCTGAAAAGGCTGTTCTATTTTTTTTTTTTTTTTGCATTGACAGGAAAGCATAGTGGGAAGCAGAGAGAAGCATGATACACCTACATTGTATAAATTGCTAGTTAATTGCAGACGTATTAAAATTACAAAACCTAAGTTACATAATTCTAAAGATTTGGAATGTCGCAAGATTGACAACTTGAAAATCTTAGTATTTTTCTATTGCGATTCGCATGTTTAATCACTAACTTCAGTTAGTTAGCCACAAAGCACCCTACCTGTAAGTGAAACAGCAAGTGATGTAAAGTAATCCAAACTAGAAAAAAGTTCAGCATAAGGTAACACCATTTCTAACAAACCAGACTGTATACTTCTGCAGGGAACCGTTTTTGTTTTGATTTTTTGAGACAGGACCTCACACTAACCAAGGTGAAACTCCTGCCTGAGCCTCAACTACATCACTGAGCCAGTACAGAGAGCCACGTTTAAGCATTTACTCACCAACATAACTTCATCAAGTAATCAAAGTCCATGTAACAAGGGATAGTGATATACCTCAAGATAAGAGGGCTTGGCTTGCCTAACCTACACAAAGCTCTGCTCTAACTCCAGAACTACACACACACAAGGTATATGTACCTCATTTTATTCTACTGACCCATTTTCTCTTAACTCTGAATTATTGTAAAATAAAGTTGGGGACTTGTGCCCGGCTCAGTGGCGCATGCCTTTAACCCCAGCACTTGGGAGGCAGAGGCAAAAGGATCTCTGTGAGATTGAGGCCAGCCTGGTCTACATAATGAGTTCTAGGCCAGCTGGAGTTGCAGGAGACCCTGTCTCAAAAAGCCAGAAAAAAAAAAAAAAAAAATTGAGGACTTGTGAAACAGCCCAGTGAGTAGAGGTGCTTGCCTCACAAGCCTGATTGAATCCCTGGAACCCACATAAAGATGAGAGAGAATCCATTCCACAAAGTTGTCTCATCTCATCTCCACATTAAGTGCTATACAGCATGGGCACCATCTCCCACCTAACCACATCCACAACAAAAATTTTAACCCTAGAATCCATTTTACTCATGACTAAATGTGGAAAAATGTCAGACAATGAGTACAAAGTACACTGAAAATGTTTGTCATTAAATCATTAATAAAGTATAAAAGCTATTTTTCACCAAATCCTCTGATATTTGTCTTTTATAGCCATTTTTCAAATAAAGACCAAAGAAAAAATTTATTTTTTTAGTAACTAGGCACTGTGGCACAGGCCTATAATCCAAGTATTTGGGAGGTAGAAGCAGTAGGATAGATTGAAGGTCATTCTCTGATACACAGTGATCTCACCAACAGCACAAGTCACATGAGTCCTTCTCAAAAAAGATTTGTGTGAGATCATACTTCACCATGTAGCCCAAGTTGTCCTCAAATTCATGATCCTCCTTCCTGACATGACCATTTTACTCTTCAATTCCTAGCAGCTGTCATTACCTGCACAAGAGTGGGCCCAAGAGTATTTTGTCATGGGAGAGAAACAGGTTTATGATGGCCTGCCACCACCCACGGATTTGAAGACAAGAGTTGCTGTCAGGGCTGGAGAGATGGCTCAGCAAGCTGCTCTCAAGAGGACTCAAGTTTGTCTCACAGGACCCACATGGTGGCCATCACCCACCCTTAATTCCAGTTCCAGGGGATCCAATGCCCTCTTCTGGCCTCCACAGGCACCAAGCACATACATACAGGCAAAACACTCATACAATCTTTTTTAAAAATATTATGTACATGTATGAAATATAGTTGATTATCATATATAACTAGTATATACTAATAAACTGCAAAAAATAATCTGAAAATCTCATAATCCTACTAATTTTAAAAATAAAGTTTCCTCCTCAAGAAGTTCTAATTCCATAGATTTTACTGCTTTAGGGCCCGAGAACCTACATCTTTAACACATACATACATATTCCCATGCTTGTGAGTCCTCGGCTAGTCCACACTAGGGGTCCACTCCTACTGTAGTCTTGAAAAATCAACATTCTGCAGTCACAGTGAAAGATGGCAGCTTCCAGGCACAAGATGGGTAGAATAGGGCTGGAGTTCCTTCAAAGCCCCACGCACAGAAAACTCATCATTTGACCTATTTGGTGGTTCCCTGGAAGATCCTCAAGGCTATCCTTTGTTTCTGTTAGGGGTCTTTGTGAGGACTCTTGGCACAAACCTGCACCAAACCAGCAGCTAGAGCAACTGCATTTCCATCTTTAGCTTCATGTTGCCCTTGTCCAAAAATATTATTTCCATGTCTGAAGCACTGAACAAATCATGGCAGAGTCACCAGAAGCATATACCCGACATTCATGACAAACACAGTAATGCTGTCTGTATTAAGTAGAGCCACCTTCTTACTATAGACAGCAATAGCAACACAAATTAAAACAGAACATGTCCCTGCCAGTAGTTACCTCAAAAGAATGGAGAGATCAGTTATCAGGCCAGCCAGTGTAGTAACTGGTTAAAAATCAGTTCATAACTCATGCCAAGTAAAATATAGCATATTGAGGAAATAAAGTACTCCTAAAAACTAAATGGCTGCAAACCTTGTTCATTTACAAATCTATTAAGACTCCTGACTTTTATGTGGTATGATGGCTCATAGTGTAATCCCAGTATTCAAGAGGTTTAGGCAGGAGGATCACCACAGCCTATTGAGTCCTGGGATTAAAGGTTTATGCCATCATGTCCAGGGGATGACTAAACTATTAAATTGGAATTTGTTTTTGTTTGTTTTAATAACGGCTCGGTAAACTCTGCATGAATTCCCATCTTTCCGGGGGAAATGAGAGAATACAGTTAAGACAGGTCTGACAAATTTCTGAAAATATTTATCAAACCATACACCAGGTTTACTACAGTGTTGATATTCCAAAGTCCAGAAACAGGCCATAGAAATAAGTATCTTATAGAATACACACAGGTATACCCTTGAAGATCAGGTGAACAAACAACAGCTAATACCACTTACAACATTTTATTGGCATATGACAATTTACAAGGATCCCTGTTGAATTATACATCACACTGAGTAAAAAGCATTTAGCCATCTACATTCATTCTTATTGGGTTAATATCTTTTTTCCTCAAACTCTAATTCCCAACACTGATTTTAACTGTGACAAAAGGGAACAATAACAATTCTTTGAAGTAGAGGGCAACTGGAAAACACTTTGCTTTTTAAATTTAAATTCCCTAGGATGTTGAAAAGTTTACACATCTAAGAACTGAGTCATGGCCTTCTCAAACAGCTTTATTTTTTCTGGGACTATCCTTTGGTTCATTTTTATTTATTTTCTCTGGGCAAAAGGAAATCTGTTAATGCAGATTTATCATAGTTATTTTCCTGGTACTATTTGTAACCTAGCATCTTTATCAAAAGGACCCATTCAGCTTTTGTAACATGTCATGAGGTGTAAAATTAAATGATGGTTTCAAAAACACATATAGGCTACTTTTTGTATGCTTGGCTCTGAGAAAGCTAAGATTCGTGACAGTGTTCTACTCGAGTGCTCCTAACAACCGTTACTACACTGTAGTGGGGTACTTTCTTCAACTTTGAAAGAATGAAAGTAACCAAACGTTGCATCACTGAATCGCACTTAAAACCTTTTAGCTCCCTATTAAAGAATTTCTCAGCAAATCTTTTCTCTATTGTAGAAAAAGCAAAGCTAAACATGTACAAACATGCAGAAATTCAGTGTATAATCAAATAGCTGTTAAAATAAAAGCTGTATGTATTCATAGAAAATAGAACAGTATGAAAAAAATCTGTGTCAAGGGATTAATTATTAATCTGAATAGGATGGTGCTAGTTATGTCCACATTAAAGCAATATAGTTGCTTCAGCATGTTTTTTCTGACTTACTGAATAATTTCAGAGACAAATTAATGAAAGAAACCATGCAATACAGTGGATGTTAAGACAAACATCATATGCTGGCTTTGGTTTCAGTTGAATTTGTTGCCAATAGCTCTTACCAAATGTCCCTGGCTATAATGAAGAAATAAGACACATTACAAACCATCAAAACTGAGAATTAAACAATCATACACTTAAAAGCTTTAAAAGTTTACATTAATAGAATAAGCATTATCTCCTTTAAATGCAAAAATATACAACTAATCCAGTTGCTGAATTAAATGTAATGTGGCCAGTTTTACATGTTGAAAAATCAAATAACACTGAAGTTTACTATTTCATTCTCTTAAGGGTTATTAAAAATAAAAGGTAAAGAAAGACCACCTAAAAAACAATCCTTAAAAATTTAAAAAAGCCATTTTACAAACTGAAACCAATGAGGAAAAAAGATCAATGTTACAAACTTCCTGCCACAATTTTTTATTGGTGACATTAAGAGAAAATAAGCTACTTAAATACTACTGAACAGAACGTTGTGTCTGTCTCATCTTGTGTGTAGCTAAACTACAAACTAACCTACAGCTATTCAAAACCTACTATAAATTTGAGCTATCAAATCAGGTAAGGTACTGAATGCATCTAATTGTCCTGCAGAAGAATCCTCCTCCATCCATATAATCAGGATTACAAGTTTTGCTGTCTGTGTCTGAGTCTGTGTGTGTGTTTAAATACTAACTAATCTGGTCTGTGAACTAAGACTTAGACTTAACAATGCTATTACAAACAAGTATCTCTCAAACAGCTGGCACACATAGCTGGTATGTAAGACCGTGACTCAAACTATCAAGAATAGAAAGACAATATTCAAATTTGAACTCAAATAGGAAAGATTCCTTAAAATGAATTTATAGCCCACTGCTTTTAAGAAAAATACCACTTTCTCAAACCTTTCAATCTAACTTTTACTAGTTTGAACTTTTTAGCTATTAGCAAAGCTATTGTTCTCCTTGTATATTGGTGAAGTGTGAAACTAGTTTCATTTATACCAGTAGCAACTCTGTGGTATACTTCAAAAATTAGTCACCCTACAATGTAGTATTCGAGTTAAAGATGATGTTGAACAGATGTGTACAGTTAAAATAATTAGTGTGGTCACTATAAACAATTTCCGTTCAAGGATTTATATGTAGAGCTAATGTTTACTTCAGAATAAAACATTAACAAACAGGGAGGAAAGAGAATCAGAACTTTCACAGAGCTGTACTTCTTATAGACAAAGAAGAAATACAATGCATGTAACAAAAACAGTAAAAGTTTTTTAAAAGTTGATAGTTACAAATATGGTACGTAACAATTTTCTACTTTATTTCAATACAATTTTCAACATACAGTCTACTATTTTTTCAAGATATTTGAAGACTTAAAACAAAATTTCTATAGACTACCTGCAAACAGTAAAATTTAAGTAAAATGCTTACATTCTCATTTGAAAACAAAATCAGGTAAAAAAAAATGTTGGGTGTCAAGTTCTGCTCTCTGTTGCAATCTTATTTCACACTTACTATTCCTAAAAAAGAAAGAAATTAAAGGTCAATAAAATGTTAGTAAAAATTAATCATATTTCTAGAACTCAAAATATGTCTAAACCTTAAATCAATTTATCTAGCAAGCCCATACTAAAATCTGTCAGAAACACAAGGTAAAAATGTCTACCTTTTCTTCTTTGCGCCTGTCCTTCTTTTCTTCATTATTTTCCATGGTCTCTTCTTCATCTTCAACAATCCCATCCCCTTGGTATTTGTCATGAGTCCATTTTGGACTGCTACCTGATTTTTTGAAATTAAAGCGCCCTCTGCCACGTTGGAAAGTACCACGACCTCTTCCTCTTTTGGCCCAATAATCCACACCATCATCTCTGTCGTCATGCTATAGAAAGGTTTAAAAAGAGAAAGCATCAATGAAGTGGCTTTCATGTAAAGATGATTACTTCTTTAACCATGTTGCAGATGTGATTTTTTTAATCTTCCACATAAAATTAGTCATAAAGGTGTGGTATAACGTCACAAAAATATTATAATAAACTTATTAACTCTTAAATTTGCCACCGCCAAGTTGAAAAATAAGGCAAAACAATGGCCCTTTACAAGAAAACACAAACAATGAAAATGCTGCATGGCTTATGGAGTACTGGTGATAACCAATTACCCAAGTAACTAGAAAACTTTGCCCTAAATACTGTTTTCAAAGCAGAATGTGTCTTTGTGCATATCCATTTCATGCAAATTAACCTCTTACTACTGCAGAGTATGTGTCCCTGGGTGTGACTCCTATATTAAACCTCTGCCATCCAGGGGGCTCAGGGACCATTACGGAAAAGGGGGCAGAAAGACTATTAAGAGTCAGCCAGGGAAACCACAGGAAACAGTTTTCCACGCAGCTGGGAACTTGCTCATATGAACTTACAGCAATGGTGACGGCATGCACAAGACCCATGCAAACTCAAACCAAACAAAAACCCAGTATAGGACTAGGTAAGGAAATGGATAAGAAGCCCTGACTTTGGGTGAGGAACTATTAGCAACTGACCACCGCTGGGTAAGAGTTGGTCTTCTTTAAGGGAGTGACGCTAGATAGGCTGACCAGGCTCCAGTGGATGAACTCACACCAAGGGACATCTGGGGACAGAAACTTGACTGGGTAGGACTTAACATGTATGACAGAATACATGAAATCTGCCAGGTAGGCGGGTATGGGGAGTACAATTGGGGGGGGTTCTAAATATGATTAAGATGTATGAAATGCACCAAAAAAAAAAAATCAACAAAAAATAGAAAAACTTTAACTTCTTACATAACTTAAAAACTGGAATTATACAATTATTAAACTACTTGAAAGAATACGCAACTGTGATACTCAAAACTTTCACCAAACCAATGAGTACAACTAGGTAAAGTGAATAATTTCATAAAGAATGACTTCTAGAATTACCAAAAGTATAAATTAAACATTATCAGAAGAGGTACACTGTAAACCTCAAACAATTTCAAAAATCTGCCACTCAAAACCATGTGTACACTAAATTACATTATTTCATGATCCCTTATGGCATTAACACACAATTTTAAAGCCTTTTTCGTTTGTTGTAGCATTTACAAAGTAGACAGGGCTTTAAATCTTAACAGAAATCACACTTAAGGCAACTTCTCTGAGAATTTATTTCATTTTAATAAAGGGAGTTAGGCCTTTATTAAAGGGTGTGGTGGTGCACTCCTTTAATCCCAGCACTCAGGAGGCAGAGGCACTTAAAACATCACTTAAAATAAGAAAGCAGAAACTTAAAGGAGACTAAGTTGCGTCTTTTAGAGACTATCCTAACAATAAATATGTGAAACTATGACTATTAAAATATTATTTCCTTTTTCCACTATCTGAGGGTGTGATGTGTGTATGCATGTTTGCATGTATGTATGCATGCTTGCATGTGTGCACATGTCTGTGTGAGACTGTTTGATGTCCAGAATCACCCTTGGTCTTCCACCTTATTCACTGAGATAAAGTCTCTCTCAATCAAACCCAGAGCTCACTGATAAGGCAAGTTTAATTAGCGAACTTGCTCTGGGATCACCTGTGTCCACCTTCAGAGACTGAAATTACAAACAGGCCCTAGAATCTACCCAGCATTGCATGGGGTTCTGGGGAGCTCCAAGACTTTAACTATTGAGCCATCTCCCCAACCCCACAAAAACATTCTTGAATCTTCAAATTCATTTTATGTTTGTTTTTGTTTTTATTGACACGGGGTCTCTCTGTAGCTCTTGGTGGCCTAGAGTCATTATAAGTAACTAAGTCACAAAGATCTACCTGCCTCTTTAATCTTCAAATTATTACTTGCAAAATTTTAACCATATCACTTTAGGTTTTTTTTTTTGTTGTTGTTGTTTTTTGCCTTTTTGAGACAAGGTCTCCTTGTAGCCCCAGCTGTCCTGAAATCACTATGTAAACCAGGGTGGACTTGAACTCACAGAGATCTGCCTGCCTCTGCCCACCACGCCCAGCTAGGAATTAAATTTTTATTTATTTTTGGTCTTTTTGAGACAGGGTCTCCCTGTAGCTATAGGTGGTCTGGAACTCACTAGGTAGACCAGGCTGGCCTTAATCTTAGAGCTATATCCACCTCTGCCTCCCGAGTGCTGGGATTAAAGGCATGCACCACCTTGCCCTGCTCAGAAATTAATTTTTCACAGATGACAAAGGGCTAAAAGATGTATGTTGGGACAACAGCCAAAATGTTTTGTTTAAAACATCTCCTGTATCCTCACATTTTACATCCAGTAGGCAAGAGAGAGAAGGACCTCAAATTCAAGGTCAGTCTGGGCTACACAGTAAGGTCCTATCTGAACACCCAACCCCCAACAATTAGTAATTTTAGAAATCAAGTTTTAAGGGTTCACGATAATTTTCAAAGGTAACCCCAAAATTTAACCCCTTCCCCTCCAAGGATGTAATCTTTACTTTTCCTCTGAGAACCTGCCCACTTCAGTACTTTCCCACTTTCTCCAAATCTTTATCACCTCTTGGCGTCTACCTAAGATTACCAGCTTCCCTGAATTCTTATTACTGATTATCATGCCACTGCATAAATCCAAGGGTTTTTTTGTTTTTGTTTGTTTTTCCACCAGGGTCTTCCTGTAGCCCCAGCTGTCCTGGAACTATGTAAACCAGGCTGGCATCGAACTCACAGAGATCGCCTGCCTCTGCCACCCAAGTGCTGGGTAAAAGCATGCACCACCACGCCTGGCTATAAATCTAAGTTTTGAAGTGAGAAACTTTAGATAAGAATCCAGCAAAATGCTACCACCATAACTCAGCAAGGACAAAGACCACAATATTTTCAGAACTTTGGCTTTGAGCCCAATGCATGGACTCAAGTTCTGGCTCCATTCCTACTAGCACAACATGGTCAAGCTACTCAATAGCTATCCCTTTTCATCTGTATAAAGAGAATAGCCTTGACTTATAGAATTTTATAAACTAAATATAGACATGTAAAACATTTAAAATAGTACTTACCCTAGTATATAATACTCAATAAGCATATTTTTGTTTTCTGTTTGAGAAAGTGTCACTCTGTAGCCCAAGCTGGCCTCAAACCTGTGGCCATTCTCCTGCCTGAGAGCTGGGATTACAGGCATGCACTACCATGCCCAGCTCAAATATTATTAAGTATTAAGATATCACTGGAGCAAAATTTCTACACTGGTAGGTTATTCTGAATGTAAAGGAATGTTTCATTTTAAACCTCATTTCTTCTGAACTATTTTCTTCCTCATAGCTCTGTTCTCAACTCTGTCTAAAGTCACAGTATCTTTACATAAGATGCAGAATATTTTAAATTTGAATATCCTGGTAAAAGCCAAAGTTGCCTCTTCAATGGCCCATCGAAGCTAAATTAACTTTGGAAATCAATTTACAAGTGGGGAAGAAAGTATTAATGTGTTTTTACTTGACAGTCTAGTAAGCATCAGCCTGTGGTACATGCATAAATATACTGACCAAAAATTTGAAATTATAGTCAACAACAGCAACAAAATATTACTGCCATTTGTTAAACAGCAAATAGAATAGCCGCCTAATTATAATACAACCTAAACTGTCTCACTTTAATGGAAAAAGCCATGATACACAAGATTCTGACAAATAACAAAGTCTAGTCTAAACTATGCCTCTTGGCTGGATACAGTGGCACACACATGTAATACAAGTATTTGGGAGGTGAAGGCAGGAGGATCAGGAGTTCCAGGCCATTCTTCACCACATACCAAGTTGGGACCTTGTCTCAAAAACAGAATAGTTTCTGAAGTTGTTTAAAATGATTAAGTTACTAGCTACTTTGTACTATTTATTCTCTTTTTGACCTCTCACACTTGATCTACATGTCTAGTACTTTTGCAACTCCTTACCCTATCTTGGAAATGCAGGTCTTTCAATCCCTCATCTTCTATGTAATCTTATCGTATTTTCAATGGTGACCTGCTAGATGATGCTTCCTGGATTTTTAGCTCCCTTTAAATGCGCGGTTACTACTATCCACTGGATCTGAGCTTGATTTCTCCTAGTTACTTCAAATTCAACCTGCCTAAAGGAATTTAATTTTCTCTATGAAATGGCATCTTCCCTATAGGTTCCCTAGGTTACATTTCTCCCAACCAAATTTTTATTTTAAAGTTCCCATTAAAACAGGGGCGACAGCTCACACCTGTAATCCCAGGATTGGCAAAGCTGAAAGGCAGAAGGACTGCCTCAAGTTCAAGGCTAGCCTAAGCTATTTAGTAAGTACCAGGCCAGTCAGAGCAGCATAGCAAGAACTCATCTCAAACAGTCAAAAATACTCTCGTAAATGTTTCAACATCCTTTTTTAAATGTATTTCAGTTTAAGAACAACTCAGTTATCTCTCAAACTTTCTAACTATCCTAAGAGCCATTGTTTTTCTAAACCTTTTTTTGGTTTTTATATACAAATATATATATATATATATATGTGCATGTGTGTGAGTATTACGCCTGCATGTAGGTAAGTGTACCCATGTCATGCAATGCCCACGGAGGACAGAAGAGGCTGTTGGATCCCCTGAAACTGAAATTATAGACAACTGTTAGCTGCCATGTGGGTGCTGGGAACCAAACCCGGGTCTTCTACAAGAACAGTTAGTGTTCTTAACCGCTGAGCTGTCTCTCCAGCCCCTTTTTTTGGTCTTTTTGAGACAGGGTCTCCCTGTAGCCCCAGCTGACCTTGAACTCACAGATCCGCCTACCTCTGCATCCCAGATGGGATTAAAGGTATGCGCCACCACACCCCGACCCTAAACTCCACTTTTATTACTAAAAGTATGACCTTACATAATCTTGGCTCCTGGTTTTCTGTTTTCCCAAACATATTTATACCAACCACATAACCACTTTTGGTACTGACATTCTCTATACAATGCTATCCACCTCTTAGCATATCATAATATACCTGTCCATCTTAAACTCAAGATTCAAGCCAGGTTTCCCTACAAAAATCTCCTTATCGGTCTCCTTTGCAAAAATCCACTTCCTCCTTTGTAAAAAAATCACCATATGCTTTTAGAAAGTGCCTCTGTTACTAGTCTTTTATCCCAGAATTAGAATTATCTCATAGTTGTCTTTCCATGCCCAGTACTTAACATAAGAGCACTTTATAAATTCTTTAAGATCACAGAATGTTTAATTTTTTTATTTATTATTTTTATTATGTGTATGAGTGTACTGCTTTCATATATTTGAGTGCACCTGTGTCATGCAATGCCGCAGAGGTCAGAGGGCTTCGGATTCCCCTGGAACTAGTTAAGAACGGTTCATAGCTGCCATGTGGGTGCTGGGACTCAAACCCGGATCCTCTGCAAAAACAGTCAGTGTTCTTAACTGCTGAGCCATCTCTCCAGCCCCTACAATACTTAATTTTGATAATTTTTTAAATTTATAAGTATGTGCCTACTCGTGTCTATGCAGACCACATGCAGATAGGTAATGAAGCCAGAAGAGGGTATCAGGATCCCATGAACTGCCATTGTAAAAGCAGTTGCCAGCCACTTAATGTGGATACTGAATCGGAACCTAGGTTCTCTCAAGAATGGCAAGTGCTCTTAAAAGCTTTTAACATAGCTAGGCGTGGTGGCACACACCTTTAATCCCAGCACTTAGGAGGCAGAGGCAGGTGGATCTCTGTGAATTCAAGGCCAGCCTGGTCTACATAGTGAGTTCCAGGAAAGCTGGAGCTACAGGGAGACCATGTCTCAAAAAGCCCAAAAATAAATAAATAAATAAATCTTTTAACGTAATTTATCAGTAACTGAATCAAACATCTTACTCTTTCCAGACTATCAAGTTAGCAGTTTTCTCAGTAGAGAACATGAACTGATGAATCACCATGCGTTCTAAGTTTACCTAACTTTTCCAAATTCTTCGTTGTTACTGTGCCCAAAAATTGACCATTTTCCAAACAGATTCACTTCAGAATATAGCTTTACTCCCCAATTAAGCAGACCCGTTATGGACACTCATCAACCTGTAATCCTATTATTACTTTCTTCCTTGCTTCCAAGCAATTGAATTTACAAATCTAGCCTTAGAAACGTGACTTCCATGAAAAGCTATGATAAAAACTAGTACCTCTGGTGGTAATTTTGGCATCTTAAAATAACAGAGAACAATCTTTTCCCATGCCAAGCTAAAAATATTATCATCCTATCTAGAGAGCCTTCAGTATTCCACTACTTCCTATTTAATCCTCAAAAGACTACGTGAACAGGAAAAGCATTTTCATTACAGTGAAGCCTCAAAATCAATGTAGCCAGCAATTATATTTTCCAAATCCTAGCTTTCCTATTATTCCAATGAAATCTGAAAACCTTCTTGAAATCCTTTATGAGAAATGAAAAATGTTTTCCTGTCTTTTAAACAAATAGCTACAACTGAAGGTTCAAATGAAGGAGAAGTTTCTACGATCATTACTGTCTTATGGACAGATGTGAAAGATGTTAAACTCATCTACAGTATGATTTTCTTCTATGGATGTGGCAACCATATCTGGAGTATTTTTAGTTTATCCCAATCAGTCTGTATGTGATGTTAAGGAAAGAATAAACAGAACTAAAGGGACCCACATCTTTAAAGTTTCAAACAATGAAAGAAATTATTTTTTTAAAAAATGGTTTCCCAAGTTACAGTGAAATCTCATAATAGTGGACATCTGCACTCAAATGTATTCACCTAGATGTTTTGAAAATCAATGCAAACCAAATAAACACAGATTTCTAACACCCACCAAGAAGTACTTCTTGCTCTTTGGGGTATATTCTGGATCCCATTCCTCTTCCTTCGGTCTCTTTTGAAAAGTAGTATTTGAGTTGTTTGGACCAGTATTTGTCCCAGCAAAAACTCCTCTGGCTCTTCCTCTGCCTCTAATTCGAAACTGATTGACATTAACAACACTGTTTAGTAATGCAATCAAAGGCATTTAGTTACATGCAAACTCTAACTTTTACTGCAGTAACAATAACAAAATGTGTGTGCATGTGTGTGTTTCCTAATTTCTTACCTAAACCTCAACTTCACAGCCACTGAGGATGGAAAGGATGGCCACTTTAAACCATAGGCAAAATCTTCTGCCTACTGGAAGTTGAGTACATTAAGAAAAATAAACAACCAAAGTCTTAGACAGCATGTTCATGACCTGAACCAGTATTTTTAGCAATAAAATATTTCCCCCTTTTCACTAACCAAAAGTTATCTAATTCTTTTTCAAATTATCACTGGAGTCCTAAGTATCCAATCACATGTATTACCCTACAAGAAAAGCTCTTTTCTTCCTTAAATGACCTAATAAATAAATGTAACAGTCAACTAGACATAGCTCAAGGTAGGAATGATTCTAGAAATTAAGAGGCAAAATAAATGCATTACACTGACATCTCTAAAGTTAAATGAAATAGTTTATGAAAACATGGGGAAATGCACACTATGTAAAATAAAAAGTTATGACTGCTACAGATAAGTGAGAACTTGAATAGGCAAAAATGAAAACAATTATAATACAGAAATAAATCAGTTTTAGTGTCTTAAGATAGGTTTTCAAAAACTAAGTGATCTAAATATAATTGAATCCGTGAACTTTGTTGGATCTGTTACTAATCTGAAAGTCAAGAATTCACATAGATGCTTGCTTCAAGAGCTCAAAATGGCATTTCCTACTGAAGGGATAACACTCAAATATAATTTCATTTCTAATCGTGACTAATATAGTCATCTCTAAAATATATCTTATTTCCCCTTTGTACAGTTCTCCAAGGTAAAACCAACTAAATGATCAAGGGTAACTATTACTTACAAAGGTTCCTCGTGGTCTGCTAACTCCTGCAAATCCTGAGTATTCTTTCAGCTCGTGGTGAGTTTTAAACTCTTCTTCTCTTTCTTTCTTACTCTCTTTTTCTTCTCGAGAACTGGGAGAAGAAGGTGATGCTGAAGAGGATGACGATCGAGAATGATCTTGTTCTCTACTTTTATGTTTGCTGAAAAATAAAGAAAAAAGGTGCTATTTTTTTAAAAGATAAAAAATTCTTTAGAATCTTATGAGGAATGTTTTTAAGTTAAAAAACTATCCCCTTTAAAATTATTACATAAGTAAAATTGGGTGTTAAACTCTCACACAGTCTGTCTCCATTCTTCTTCAATGTTTGCTTTACATGACTAACAAGCATGCTACAGCCCACCAGTCAGAAACTGGTAGTTTGCAAACTTCAAGAAAGATGCTCAGTTCTTCATTATGTTTAAGTTAACTTATGATATCTTTTGTTATTTTAATGAAAAGAAAAGAAGGAAAAGAATAAATTTTTGTTGTTTTTTGCAGTGCTGGGGATTGAACCAGGGCCTGACACATGCTAGGCAAGCATCTATCACTAAGTTAGAACCCCAGCCCAAAAAGAGAATGCTCTTAAGTTTAAAAATGACTGCAAGTTTATATACCCTGAGTGAGAAAAGTTCATATCGTTTGGGCCATAACATCATTATAGAAACAAAAACATATAACATTACAAATACCAGTCATAAAATTAAAAGCACAAGTAAAATCCACCATTTACCTAATGAATAGCAAGAAAAACAATTATCTATAATACATTGTATTCCTACAATTTGACTGTACGATGATCAAATTTACATGTTTCTAATCCAACACCCGAAAAGGTCATACCTGCAGTAACTCTTACCACTGCTAACAGTATCCACGGAAACATAATTTTGAAACATATTCCTACTTCTAGTTCTTCCTCCCCCCCATCGTCCCCATGTTAAACCACTAGATATCATTTTAAAAGTCTTGTACTCTGGGTGTTATGAGTTGAAAAAGTGCGGAATCAAGCATAACGAACCAAAGTTCTTACACAAACTGTTTCTAGAAATGCACTGCATTGAAGTCCAACCTCCTGATGTAGCCTGGATAATAGGACACATTAATTTGTCATTTTTTTTTTCAGTGTTAGCTTGCTATTCCAAAGTTTTTGTCCTCATCCACCATAAGCCGTGTAAAAGACAAATACATTTTTGCTGTAAAACAAATAATTTTAATTGTTTAAATTTAAACATTCGATTACATAGTCAAAATTGAAAGCAATTAAGCTTACAATTATTAAAGGCTAATTAGAAGCTAAAACCTAACTCAGACAATTTTAACAATTACCTGTCATCTTTATAAGATTTGTATTCCTTGTAATCTTTTGGAGTTTTTTCTTGCTTTCTTGATCCACTGGATTCCCTGGAGCCCTTGGAATCCCCTCGTTCTTTACTTCTCTCTTTTCGACGGCGATCAATGTCATGCCGAAGATCAGCAGAATCACACCTTAATTTTTTATCTCCCTATAAAAAACACATGTAAAATATAGATTTCAGGGAAGAAACATCAATTTATCCAGACACATAGTTACATTTATGCCAGTTTCTAAAGTGGCATTTTAGTATCCAAAAAGGAAGGATCATAACTACCATCATTCCTGGCTTTCTTTTAAAAAAAAAAAACAACCATACAATGAGTATTTTTACTGAGCATTTATGTACACAGTGGGACTGAAGAAGTTATTAAAAACTATCCTGAGTCTAACAGTGTTTACTCAGAGCAATTCATAAACTTTTGTACAGTAAAGTGATTATCTTTCTATTCAGCAAATCTTCATTGCTAACCCTCATTCTTCCACATAGCATTTTAAAAATAGTTGGACATTGATGGAAGTTATAATCTACAGTTGCAATGTAGCTTTCAGCCTGTAACACTGAGATCCTGAAGTTATGGCACTGGTTAATTAAGCCTCATCACCATCAAGTTCTTCCCAAGTAAGCTGATAAACCCAATAAAAGGTACTTCATAAATAGGGTCTCTAATTTTCATAACATGCAAGTGGAATATGATTAATGAAACTAATTGAGGTTGAACAAGGGTCAAAACAAAAGTAAAAAAGATATTATTCGCAATCCTGTACTCAGTATCTTAGGCCATATATTGCCCTTTCTCAATTCAGGTATTGCAAAGGACATTAGTTTAACTGGGTCACAGTTCACCTCCTTCTTGTTCCATTGCATTTTCAAATACTATATAATTTAAGAAGTTGAAAAGAGGCATCTAGGAATGAAGAGAAATTATACATCAGTAAGATGCTAAGCAATGTGAACATCCTTGATATTATTCAACAATGAAAAGTATTCTGGGAAGTCTTAACTACAGTAGTTATAAGCATCCATATAATTGAAATAATATATATGTATCTCTAAGTGATAACTACTCACCTACTTGTTCCTGGGGGTAAAAAGGAAAAATGTCTAAATCAAAGCAAGACCTTCCTATTCACCTAGGTATTATTGAGTCCACAAGATACAACTTTGCAAATTGCTACGTATTTAACAACTGCTTATTAACAATGCTAATTATTCATAAGATAGGAAGATGTCAAAATCCATTAAAACGTCGACCTATCAGTTATGGGTTCTCACTCTTCCAGACCCAAATCTGGTCTGAGGAGTAAGAGAAGAATATACTGTCAGACAGAAACAAACTACACTGTGTCAGAAGTGAGACAAAATTAGTGCACAGGGAACTCAAGATATCGAAGTTAAAAAAAAAAAAAGTTTAAGATGTTAATTATTTTCCAAATGTATTATAGATAATACTTACTGATGGCAAAATCTGAAAACAAGCAGTTATTTTCCGAATTGCAACATTTTAGAAAGGGATCACCTTTTCTGTACATTTTTACTACTAGACACTTTAGACTGTCATAGAAACTAGTCCATATGATGTCTGTTTTGAATTATCATAGTATACCATAGTTAGCTTTAATGACAGAGCTACAACCTCACCAAGTCCCTAACATCTTCCCTATACCTGCAACACCTAATCTTTTATAGGTTCCTTTCTGAAGTCTAAAAGTCATTTTCCAAATCTGCAAGTAGTCCAATGGAAAACTATGCTGAGGCAGGGGGATTGCCATGAGTTCAAGGACAGTCAAGCCTACACAAAGTTAAAACTTGGCAAAAAGAAAAAGGGCCTAATATAGCATAAGAATAACTTTTCTTATTTATGAAGAAGCAGAGATACTACTTTAAGGCATATGTAAGTTCTGATTCATCCATCTCACCTCAAAACTTCCCCCAAATCACAATATAATATTTCATACTTCTGGGGTTTTTTTTTTTCTGTACATTTTTACTACTAGACACTTTAGACTGTCATAGAAACTAGTCCATATGATGTCTGTTTTGAATTATCATAGTATACCATAGTTAGCTTTAATGACAGAGCTACAACCTCACCAAGTCCCTAACATCTTCCCTATACCTGCAACACCTAATCTTTTATAGGTTCCTTTCTGAAGTCTAAAAGTCATTTTCCAAATCTGCAAGTAGTCCAATGGAAAACTATGCTGAGGCAGGGGGATTGCCATGAGTTCAAGGACAGTCAAGCCTACACAAAGTTAAAACTTGGCAAAAAGAAAAAGGGCCTAATATAGCATAAGAATAACTTTTCTTATTTATGAAGAAGCAGAGATACTACTTTAAGGCATATGTAAGTTCTGATTCATCCATCTCACCTCAAAACTTCCCCCAAATCACAATATAATATTTCATACTTCTGGGGTTTTTTTGGGGGGGGGGGAATTGTTTTGGTTTGGTCTGGTTTTTTGAGACAGAGTCTCATTATGCAGCCCCAGCTAGCCTGGAACTCTCTTTGTAGACCATCCCAGTTTGGCCTCAATCTCACAGCCATGCACCTGCCTCTGCCTCCTGAGTGGCTAGTAACAAAGGCATGCACTACCACACCTAGCACTTGTTTGTTTTTATTTATTTATCTTTTCTTTTTTTGGTCTTTTCAAGACAGGGTCTCCCTATAGCCCCAGCTGGCCTGGAACTCGCTATGTAAAACAGGCTGGCCTTGAACTCACAGAGATCCGCCTGCCTCTGCCTCCCAAGTGCTGGGACTAAAGGTGCCCGCCACCACAGCCGGCTGTTTTTATAATCTTTTGCCTACTCACTGATTCTTTACCTTTTCTTAGGACTTAACATTTTACTTTAACATTTTCACAAAGTATTCTTGGTTTAAATTAAGATACACTATCATAACTATATTTACAAATAAAAAGATACAGGTAAGCATTTCATTGAAGAAAACAATGTTTAGTGTAGCATCATTAACTGAGCTCAACTTCACATGAAAAACAAATATATCTAAAAACATACCTTTTGATTTTCTTCTTTAAATACTCTCTCCTCCCCTGCTAAACGGGTATGCTTCCTCAGAGCACTTGGAGAGATGTCAATTCTCCTTAATGTAAAATAAAGCATATTTGTAGTCATATTATAAACCTTGGGATTCAAAAGAAAATACAGTACTACCCTCACTGATGAGAGGTGCTAGATCATTACTTCTCTCCTGAGAAATCAATTTGGCATAGTAAGCCTACTCAACTCTTAAGACAATTAAGATAGAAAAATGACATTAAAAGCTGGGTGTGGTGGCAAATGCCAATGATTCCAGCATTTCGGAGGTTGAGACAGAAACACTGAGTTTGAGGCCCACAGGAACCACACAGGGTATGATGCCAGCCAGGGTTACATAACAAAACCCTGTCTCAAGAGAAAACAAAAAAAGGAATTAAAAGACTTTGGGGTGGACTTTTACATATAAATGAAGGCTGACCTTTCAAAACATCAAGCTTTTTAACCATGAAGAAAACAATGTTTTATTATCATTTAAAAATATTGATCATCATAGAATTACACAACACATTAATATCGTCAATAGTAATATCAAGATTAATGTATTAAAGAATATAACACTGGCTTCCAAGAGTTCTTGTATTTTCATGTATTCAGTCCTTCTTTAGTTTTAAGCTAAAAGTTAAAACTTCAGTGCTTTTTCAGCAGTCACCAACTACCAAAAGCAACCTAAGTACTAAGCACCATGTAAAATAAGCGCAAAACTTTTACCACTATCCTACAAGTATTCTGTAGATGAAAAGTTAACAAATAAATTGTTCCCAATGCAATGACAAGACAAAGCCAAGACAAGGCCAGAACTGCAAGAAACTGGCTAGTTCAACATTCACCATCTTTACATGAAAAACTCTTCTGCTTCTCACCAAGTATTTTTATTTCAAATTGAGGGATAGTAAATTCAATAGTGGATTTAGGCATTCACTCCCCTAGTTCAGCCTCCCAAAATCTAATTCCCATAGCGATTTAAATCCCATACTGATTAAGTTTTTGAAGTTCTAATAATAAGTTTAAACCAAGTAAACTAAATGACAGAAAAAACTTAAAATTTTTCAAAACTTGGAAAAACATTTTTTCAATATATGCATGAGCAAACCAGAGTTTACTTATATCATGATGACAGTACAGTTCCTGTATAATCTTGTTTAAATATCTATCAAAACATTTTTACATGCAAACTCAATACTACACATACCTATGTATCTCGGGGCTCTTTTGCCGGGCACTATGCTCTTCAGTGGCTTTCTGATACGAAGTGAACCGCTCGTTTAGGGTCACTGCAGGTGATTTGAAGTATTGCTCTGTTGATTTAGGAGAAACACTGGCGAATTAGGAATCTTTAAGAGGGGATTTTCATTTGTGATAGGAGGGCATGTAGCAGGTGAAAGGAAAATAAAAACACTCAAGAAACCTAGCAAAAGAGAATCCAGTGTTAAAATAAAAACTCCTGCTCTTTCTTCCTGTACACCTCAACAGGTGATTGCAAAGATCCTCATGGCTCCCTGTCGATACTACATATAACCCAAGAACAATTAATATATTAATCAAGCCTCTAGTTCCATTCTAATGCACTACTTTCTCAAACAGATCAAAAGGAACAATAATCCATGGTATGTACTTAAATCTTGCCAATTTGTGAATCAATGAAGATGTTAGTTCAACTAATCATTTACAGAAAGCAAAAATAGATATAACTACAAAGATAGCTTGAGTATACTAATAATTTCAAGAACTATACTGACATTATCAACAGAAATGGCTTTACCAAAAAAAAAAAAAAAAAAATAGTGAATGCTGCCATTCAACTGGAAATACTTTGAAACTGATTTGAAACATTCACTAATTACTCCAAAAATCTGGCATCTTGGCAAACCTGACAGCACATCTGATATTGTCTTTAAATAATTTTTAAATTAGTAATATCAATATTAATTTCTAAACCAATTTAAGATATGCTGTAAATGTAAAATAGAGACGTATAAAGTCATGAGCTATGAAATGTTACATTATGAAGCAAGCTATCTGCTTAACAGGTCAACATACATCTGTGTCAACTTACCGCCCAATATCCAGCACATGTCTCATAACCAATCATTAAAACTTGAAACGGCCACTACAAGGGTAGTGCCTCAATCATAATTCCATGAAACCCAGGAATTTGAGCTAGCAACTCAGTTTTTATGCCATTTTTGCCAGGAAGACAGAAGATTCAACTTTGCCTGTATCTTTCAACAGCTATTTTACTTTGAAACATGGATTTTGCCATTTCAAAACATATTCCAGGACCTAGTTACAATGAAAAAGAAAACATCACTGGGCATTTTCAGCTCTATATAAAGTAAGAGCTGTTCAGATCGGTTGCACAACACCAATTATGAAACATAACTACAATTCCTCTAAAAAAATGGAAAAAAGAAAATGAAAAAAAAATTTATCAAAATCTGATCTCAAAATTCAACAATAAACTGTAAAGTGTGGAGATACGTCAAAAAGTTTGAAAAAAAAAATGCTAATGTTTCATATTTTATGTACCACAGCAATATGGTCATAATCTGGTTCACAAGTGTATTTATAGCCAAATAACAAAAGTCTTTTGTTACCATATTAACTATAGCCAAAAAGGAATGTATTAACTATTTAATTTTGAAACACCAGGTGTATAAGGAATTGTGAGTGACAAGTTTCAGATATGAGTTGTAACAAATTAGGAAAAAGAAAAAAAAAGGAAAAAAAAAACCAAAACAACATCCATGGAGTTTCCTGGGAAAGAACCTGCTAAACACAAAAACAAAATAACCAAAACAAAACTTAACCTAATTAGCACAAAAGTCATACCCTAAAACCTTTGAAAACTATTAGCAACTTTTAAACTATTAAGTACATACTGGTGAAGATAAATTTTCTAATTAGTCTTACTCAGGTAATCAGTATCTAATACACTTGTTAATTTCTTCAACTTTAACTGTTTTAAAATTTTCTGATTATTTTAAAGGATAAACCATAAGAAAATTGAAGTATTATAAACTAAATAGTACAGAAAAGAGAAGTATTTTTCCAGTGGTTTCAGATTTCTTTAAAAACCAAATATACATTCTCAGTAAAACAATAACAATACTGCCAAAATGTTATAAACCTATGCAACATTACATGTCACAAGTTATAAGCACATAATGACAGCAAATCTTTAAGCATCCTGCACTTCACCTGCAACAGGACTTATTTTCAGTTATCTTCATTAGTTTCAGTGCTAACAAGACTTGTATCTTCTTCACAAAATATTTCCCTAATGTTTAATAGTATTGATACACACCTTCTAGCCCTAAAGTACACTGTCAGCATAACTACTCCATTTTTAAAATAAGGCATGCAAGAAAAGTCCAATTCATGATATTAAATATATTAAGCATACCTTTAACATGATGAACCAAGGACACAATGTGTTGTATAAATGACTCTGAAGTGCTTTTGCTGGCCTGAGGCAACTTAATGTGGTCAAAGATGGATCGGAATTCTTGCTCCTTCTTGACAGAATGGACAAGCGTACTAGCAAGCAGCCTGTCTTTAGTCAAGGAGGCAGGTCTAGAACATATCAAAAACAAACACACACACACAAAATACACCATTGGTTTTAATGTGAAAATTTCATCTTTGGAAAGATAATTTTATCACTAGCTACCCCTAACTTACTTACTGGGCATCAACGTGGAATTACCTGTTAGAATCATCAAGAGGAACAGGTGCCATTTTGAGTTTGACTTCAGGGCGATGAGAATCACTGGCTATCATTTTGATCCTAAGTGGGCTCTCCTCTCTGAAGGTAGACTTTTCTCGTGCATCCAGATTCTTGTGTAGAGGGGGACTGTAATCAAAGAGGTCTTTGAGCTTTTCAGACTTTACCTGCTCAGGTGACTGAGTTTCTTTCTTTACTGTTATTCTTTCCGAACTTTTGTCTTCTTCCTTGTGCTTATCTTTTGTAGTGCTAGACCTTTCCACTATGTATCCAGTCTCTTTCAGTTTGTAATTTTTTTCTTCTCTAAATCCATCACTTTCTCTATTGCCTTTTAGTGAAACTTTGGACTTGTACTTGGGTCCTTCCTCCTCAGTATTCCGGTGAGATGCAGTAGCAAAATTTTTTCCCTGATCGGCGAGGACCGATTTCCTAAACTGTCTATAATCCTCTGTCTCCTCTGTGTCATCCCCTTCTGAATCATTAAATTTTTGTTTTCCAGACTCTTTATCACTGAAGTAATCTAGAACTTCCTGATCTTCCCATTCTCCCTCAGCCCTGCCTTTCTCTGATCCTTTATCCTTTGGAGCCTCTTTATCCCTGGTATTACCCCTATCAAGCAGGAATACTCTAGACTCTTCATCTGTGAACCTGTGAATAAGCAAAGAAGAGGATAGTAACTTCGGATTGTATTGTAAACTTTGACTGCAGATCACTTGCATATTTACATGTGTTGTTCAAGACCACAGGAAGAGCAATAAGAGAAAATAACCCTACTGAAAAACCCTATTTTTAAAAATCATTAAAAGCATTCATATAGAATTTGTAGACTTTTGACATAAATTTATCCATCCTTAAAAAACATTCTATGCAGTCACATCTTAATTTTATATACTAACAAATCCAATTTTCTACAGAGATCCTATAATACACAACACAGCCTAAATTTAACTTTCTGAGGCTAGGAACCAGTAACAGACAATGCATGTATCTACTGGAATTCTACTTATACTCAAAATTTCAGATTTCATTTACTTTTGTTGCTTTGTTTTGTGAGATAGAGTCTCATATATCCCAGATTGGCCTTTAACTTTCTATGCAGCCAAGGCTGGCACTGGACTCTTGATCCTCCTGCCTCCACCTCCCTAGTGCTGGGATTACAGGCATGGGCCACCACACCCGATTTCCTTCATTTACCTTATCTGTCAATATAAACAAAAGCTCACAGAAATAGACTTTAATAATACCATTAGGCAATTAATACTGGATCTGAATCACAAAATATTTCACAGAAATTTTTTCTAAAAAGTAATGGCTTTCTGCAATGGTAAAGAGAAACTATCAGTTCAATGAAAAACTTTCAGGTTGCACAGTATGGTATCATAAAATAGCATACCAGTTCTACTTTCTCATTTAGGTTAATCGACCTGTATCAGCAACCCAATTTTCTTTAGTTTGCTAGCACCTTTCTGTAATGTTTGAAATTAGAATTGAAACAAAATACTTAAAATGTCATTAGACTCACTGAAAAATAATTTTTTTCCAAGTCAGGAAGAATTTACTAAGTACTGACATCTGGCCTATATATAATACCACATAAGAACATGTAATACGATCACATTATTTATGTAGGTCACATTCGATGAAAAGAAGAAAAAAATCTCTTAACAAAAAACTATAGTTTTTAACATGCATCACTGGTTATCTTATGGCACTTAATTTCTCCCTGTCAGTTGCAGACTGACTGAAAACTGATAAAACTAAAAGGAATATAAACAAGTGTTATCAAAACACTTAATGTCTAAGTTTAGCCTATAATTTAGAGTTATAATATGAACAAGTAAAAAGTTAAATACATACCATAATACAATTTTAAAACTATTAATATTATAATCTAAATTTCAGACAACCCCAGCTGACCTAGAACTTGCTCTGTAGACCAGGCTGGCCTAGACCTCATAGAGATCCGCCTGCCTCTGCCTCCCTCCCAAGTGCTGGGATTAAAGGCATAGGTTCTTACCTTTTTAAAAACTTTCCTGTCTTTGCCGTTTCCTGATCTCCCCCATCAGGATAAAAGGATCGTCCTCTTGATTCCTCTCTTGAAGCATTCTGTGGTGTGATTGTCTTTGCAGGGCTTCTTCGTGATGAGATATGATGAATTGGACTATTCTGGGAAGGACTGTATCGACTAGACCCATTTCCAACAGAACCAGATCCAGACCGTTCGGGACTGTGCTGAATGGAATGTGAATGCTGAGAGGGGGTATTTTTGGCAGAGTGGACTGTACTAAGCATGGGTGCATCTGAGCAAGATGAACTCTGACTAGGTGGTGTAGCAATAGGTGAAGGGCTATGAGGTGATCTGGGACTGTTATCATAAGCTGAAAGGCCAGGCCAAATATCACCAGATGTGGCTGATTTATTAAACTCATCAACAGATTCAGATGGATCATGTTCAAATGTATCCTTTGGTTCCTCCTGTGATTTGCTTTTCAAAGGACTCTCTTCTTGGGGTTCCCCTTCAGCTTTTTTGGTTTGTTTTTCCTGAGACCCTCGTCTTTTAGAGACAGGAGATTTGCTATATGGGGATGAAGAACGAGATGAGGATGATCTTGGAGACCGAGAGGATCTATACGACCGTCGTGATCGGCTTCGGGATCTTTGAGAAGAGACGGATCTTCTTTTTGGACTCCTGGAACGTGATCGACCTCGTCTAGGACTCCTAGAGTGCCTTCTATTCCACACAGGCCTATAGCCACCTCGATGATATCTACCTCCTCCTCCTTGATAATACCCTCTACCCCTTCCTCTGTACCCATAAGGTCGTCTCATTCCTCTATTATTTCTGTAATCTCGACGATAATCTCTAGAATAAATACGATCTCTACTACGAGATCTTGAATATGTCCTGGAACGAGACCTAGAACTAAAAATGAAATAAATATCAATTTAAGAAAAAAATAAAAAAAGCACATCGTACATACCATTTTATGTATATATATGTAATGAATTATCAAAGGTAAAATTATATATATTTTTTTAAAAATCTCATTTCTATGAAAGTTTACCATTTCTCATATTTCAAAAGCTCATGTCTAAGTTAAACAACAAGAATAAATTTGTAATAGGCTTTAAGAATCTAGGTACAAAAAACAGGGGAGACAGTATCAATATGGCCAACAGAAAATTATAATACATCTAGTCTGGTACTTAAGGTGACAGTGTAAAAAAAATTTAAATCATGTAGCATCATGTAGCATTTACAGAGAAAGAGGTTATATGGTATTATATACCATGAAAAGCCACTGATATTCAACAGAGCTGAGTATATAAAATGCAAAAAATTACAGACTAGTATTAATTATCAAAGGGACTGTGGCACTCGTTATTGTATAGCTTCTACTTTCTGTGCTATGTTATTATTTGAAGAAAAATGTTAATTATTTTTAAACAAAAGAGCAATTATTCTTTAAAGAACCAGACTCAGAAATAAAAAACTACAAAACAGTAAACACCCGTGATTCACTTCAATATCTTACATTATCTGTTTCATGTCTTAACATGGAAAATAAAAAGAATTTCATCATATATTAGCACAGTACAGTAAGAACCTCAAATCTACTTACTAGATTACTAGGCTATAATTTCCAAATCTAAAATGAGGAGAATAGATCCATTTCATCAAGTTTTATAGAGAATAAAATAAATTAATGGGCTTAGCACTGTATCTGCATATAACAGAGACTGATTACTAGCTACATGATTATCGTTATTAAAAGCATTAGAAGTACACTAATTCACCTGTATCTCTTCTTTCTAGAATGTGATCTTGATCTTGATCTAGAACTAGACTGTGATCTAGACTTTGATCTTGAAGAATGTGATCTAGAATTGGAGCGGCCCATTTCTTTTCTCCTAATCAAATGAAAGAACAAGGTTACACAATACAATGAAGAAGTTTCACTTTAATATTTATTCATTTCCAGATACCAGTTGGAATTTATAAATCATTATTATTCTTCAGACTTCAGCAGTGTTAGATTTTTGCCCAATACAGATGCCTACCTCACCTATATAAAACATGTTATGTCGGCGATTTATAGGGAAAAAAAAAAAACTGATAAAAAAGAACATACAAGTGGCACGATACTAAAGAAACACCTACCAAAATGTCATCATAAAGCTTTCTGGCCTTTAAAAAGGGACTAAATTGCCTGTTTTACATATATAGTAAAGCCTCAAGTTACACTGATCAATCTAATAGAATAAAGGTCACTAAGTCTCTGAATAGCTAGAACACACATGACAATGCCAAGTCTATCCTGTAACTCACTGGTAAAAAGGACAAAAGATTTATTTTAAATGGAAAGATTATCACAAAAATTATTAAAACTACAAGGAAAAAAAAAGTTGGGCACCAGAATTTCAACGTTTCTAAACAGTTATCTAATATTCTACAGATTTAACTGGGTGCAAAAATCAGTGACAAGACTGATTTATAAAATCTACCTTCCTGAAGTTAAAAATAACTTAAATATATACATAAGTCATTTCATGCACATACCAAATGCCACATTTTTAATTTTCAATGACTCATAAGACTATACAGTCTTAGCCTTAACTTTAGTCTTAAACTTTTTTTTTTTTGGCCATATAATTTGATGCTTAAACAATCTGGGTGCCAGGGACAATGACACCAAGTAGCCCAAATTCCACATTCCACACACAACCTGATTTTCCCAACAATTAATAGCCTGTTGTTGACCAAAAGCCTTACTAATAAGATAATTAGCACATTTTATAGTTGCATGTGTTATAAACTGCCCCAAAATAAATGGGACAAAAACTTTACCGAAGAAACAAAATGCTCACAAGATGATCACGATAACATGGTTAACATTAAGTGGACACTCAAAACACTTGAGCTTACCAAAACAGCAACAAAGGTGGTTTCAAATTATAGTATGCACCACAGTAGTGCAATCACAATTTAATGCTATTTTTTTACATTTCAACAGCAAATGGACATGTGTATCATCCATGTGTTCATAAATTTATTTTTTTATTTTTTGTTTGAGTCAGGGTCTCTCTGCAGCCTGAAACTCACTATGTAGACCAGGCTAGCCTCAATTTCAGATATCTCCCTACTCTGCCACCCAAGAACTGGGATTAAAGGTGTGTACCACCGCATCCACCTATTTAGTTCATAAATTTAACTTTCTATAAATGCGTACATATTTTATAGTAATAAAGTATCATTAACTAAGTATTTCACATGTATAACATCTTTTTCTTGATTTTTTTTTCAATTATTTCTAGATTATATGGTTTGCCTACAAATTTTCTCAAACTGCTGCAAATTTCTACAACCATCAGCCCATGTAACTGGTTCTGGTGTAGACCTGCAATCTCAGCTACTCAAGAGGCTGCAGCAAAAGTATCTGAAGTTCAAGGACTGCCTGGGCAACTTAATGAGACCTTGTCTCAAAATAAAAAGTGAAGAGGGCTAGGAATATATAGCAGAGATATAGTACTTAACTAGCATGTACTATAGGCCTTAGGTTCATTCTCCAGTATCAGAGTAGAAAAAAAAAAAAGGGCATACAATTGCCTAGTATAAACGAAGTCCAGGTTTGCACCCCAGTACTGCAAAGAGAGGGAGAACTTGAAACTGTAAAATAGGCCCACCAAAGTTCAGATATTTACATTTTTTATTTAGTATGTGTGTGGTATGTGAATGTAGGTACCAATGGGCCACAGCGCATACATAATGGTCAGAAGACAAGAGGGAGTTCAGGGCTCTCCTTCTACCACTCAGGACTGACCACAGGTCATCAGGCTTTTGAAGTTCAAACTTTTGTTATTCAAGGGTCAACTGTAAAACTTAACAAATTTCTAACTTATTCCATAAAATTCAACTTATTAAACTTACAAGAGTCAGGAATTCGCATATATTTAAATCTTAACTTTCTTTAAAGATTTTTAGAACACTTAATTTGATTTACTTAGACCTTGCTCAGTATTATAAATTAGTACTAAATTATAAAATTCCTTAAGTTACATTAGGGATGACAGAAAGTTGCAAGGTTTTGACTAAAGCAACGTAACAAGGTTCTGTCAAAAAAATAAAGAAGAAAAGCGTTTCTCTTTTGTTTTTAAATGGCATTATGTGTTCTGAGTCTTAGGAGGCATATTTATGGAAACAAAAGCTAACCACAATGGAAAAATGAAAAGAATATATTTCCTAAAACTAATTTAAAATCTGATTATAGAAGTCACCCAAAAAAGAAACAATCAAACAGCTCCAGACAACAGAGTTGAACCTAGGTCCTTGTGCAAGTTAGGCAAGCACTCTACTATATGAGCTACTGCCCCAGCCTAACCATTCTATCTGTTCAGCAGTCGTTTTTTTCTCAAGTCTTAAAAACTAGAAGACATGAATGTTATTTACCTTGGGCTTTATGCAGGATCCACAGTTAGCGAGATCTTTTAGATACTTTAAGTCTTCTGGAGAGACTGTTCTGGGAAACTAAACTCTATATTCAAATTCCTAACAAAGATAAAAAAGAGGAATTTGAGTTATGGTCAAATGGACATACAATGCTTCTGATACATATACTGGGTGCAACGACAAACTAATAAAAAGTATTTAGGATCTCAGAAAACAGGCAACTTGATTTATAAAACTTTTTTTTTCTTCTTTTTCATTTTGAGAGAGTCTCCCTATGTAGCCCAGGCTGAGCTCCTCCACCTTGGCTTCCCAAATGCTGGAATTACAGGCATGTGACTGCTTTCCTGGCTTAGGAAACAAACTTTTAATCATAAAAACTTAACTAAATTGATCATGGTGGTATATTCCTATAATCCCAGCACTTGTAAAACTAAACAGAAGCAAGGTGATTTCAAAACTACCCAAACTATACAATGACAGCCTATCTCAAAAATACAACAGATCTATCTGTGTAGTGGTAAATAGTAAACACCTATAATCCAAGTCCTAGAGAGGAAGAGGCAAAGGAATCAGGAGTTCATGGTCACCCCCAGTATACAAGTTCCAAGCTTCTAAGCTCCATGATATCCTGCATAACCTGCCCAAAAAGAAAACCTAATCATAATACAGCACAGCATCATGTAACTGAGATAGCAATTAAGCTTTTTAAATTTAATTTTTGAAGTCTAATTTTAGCCACCAGAAATGTTTAAGAAAAAGATGTCATCTTTTCAGAAAAAAACAGCGTGTAACACATAGTAACCTGTAGCCAACTCATAATGCTAGTCTCCAACATCTAAATGACAGTCTAATACTCTTTTCTCAAAACTTCCATCTAAAATAAGATTTTTACCAATTCTTTTAACAGCAATCATAGTAACTTTTGCCAAAAAACATTCTCATACATATATCCAATCAAACATCCAACTAACAAGCAGCAATGACACAAGACGACTGGGAATCAATACTCTTCCTAAACTATTTGACCTTCACTATGTAAACAGATTTAAATATGGTTCAAAAAATTGTGCAGTTATCAATACTGAAAAGGGTACAGCTTTGTTAATAATATTCAGTGGTTATCAATTATATGAAAACAACAGTCAAAAACCACAAGAACAGAAACTGAACTAAAAAAATACAATATTGATAAGGCCAGTGTTCAAAGTATTCATTCATAACCAGACTTAAATGAGACATATTAAAATTTCATGAATCTTATCATGTAATGGTCGAACTCTGAAAATGAAATTTTTGAAACACAAGGAATAACAAAATTAAAGTGGTGAAACAGTAACAGTATCCCCTAAACAGCCACTGCCCTCCACATGGGAGATTTACAAAGCAGTAAAGTACAAACTCAAAGAGGCATTGATACAGAAATAAAAATATTTCCTTTTTAAAAGTATTTTATTCATTATTTTATGTGTATGCGTGCACTGCCTGCATGTAGGTAAGTGCACCCATGTCGTGCAGTGCCCGCAGAGGGCAGAAGAGGCTGTCGGATCCCCTAGAACTGTAGTTACAGTTGTTAACTGCCATGTTGGGTGCAGGGATTCAAACCCAAGTCTTCTGCAAGAACAGCCAGTGTTCTTATGCACTGAGCCATCTTTCCAGCCCAAAAGTACTTCCGAAGTTTGTACAAGTTTAGTTCTTTTAAATATCAAAACCCCCAAGTGGGCTGAGAAAAAAAGCTAATTTTCTAAATTATCATTAAAACTTTATTTTAGAAGCCAGGCGTGGTGGCGCACACCTTTAATCCGAACACTTGGGAGGCAGAGGCAGGTGGACCTCTGTGAGCCTGGTCTACATAGTAAGTTCCAGGCCAGCTGGGGCTACAGGGAGAGATGGCTGTGTTGGTAAAGTGCTAGTGGCATTCACATGAGAACCTGCATTTGGATCCCCAGCCACATGTAAATGCACCTGTAATCCCAGTGCTGGGAGACAGGACAATCCCCAGGGGCTCACAGGCAAGCTAGCCTAACCCATCAGTGAGCGCTAGGCTCAGCGAGAGACCCTGTCTCAAATTTTTAAAATATTACAGAGCAATAGAAGACACTCAAATGTCAACCTCAAAGCTGTGAGAGAACGAACACACACACACACACACACACACACACACACACACACACTCTTTATTCTGACCTAGAGGTCATTATCACTGATTCCACTGCTAGAAATGTTATAAGAATTTTAGGTTAACACTGGCCCAAGACTAAGTTTAATGTGCATATTATTCAGAAGAATCAACTGCCAAATCTCTTTCCTATAAGACATGATTTTTTTGGAGATCCAAGTATATACTAAAAGAAAAAATAGACTGTAGTGTGCTGATGAGACCAATTCTTGTTTGACTATATTCAAGTATTACAACAACAAAATGTGATACACAAGATCAGTATCAAAGACCACTATGCCAGGGGTAGTGAACATGCAATGTAGAGGTAGAGGTAGGTGAAATTAGGAGCTCCAATCCATCCTGGGGAGCTATTATACAAACAGAAGAGGGAAGGGAGGAAGGGAAGAGAGGAGGGAGGGAGAGAGGGAGGAAGGACCATCAAATAGTGACAAGTGCCACATGGAGAATAAAAAGGCAAAAGGTGATGTGTTTAGAGGGATGAGGAGGACAACTTAGGTATAAATCCTTGGGCCTTCTTTAATGAGTTAATATTTACACTACAGACAGGAATACTTCGAAGATCACAGATGGCCGAGCACTCTAGGCATAGAAACACACTTTACAAAATCAGGACAGGAAGAGCAGGAAGTTGAGATCCAGGAGTTGAGGGTATGACAAGGCATACACAGAAATGAATTACATCAAAAGGCACCTAGTAGGCCAGAGTAAACAATCTGATTTCACTCTTTTCTTTCCTGTGTGTACATGCAGATATAAGGCTACAGGTTGACATCAAAATGACTTTCCACCTTATTTTTTGAAACAGGATCTCCACTGAACCTTATCACTGTTTAGGTTGGGCTGACAGACCAGCAAGCCTCTGTCCTCATCTTCCTGTATCCACCCCTGAGCAACAGATTACAGGCCAGGTTTTTTGCAAGGCTGGGATTTGAACCCAGGTCTCTATACTTCCATAACAAGCACTTTACCCATTGAAACATCTCACTAAGTCTAATAGGTAATTCCCAGGTTTCTGAAGAGTCAAAATCATCTGATGGCTGCTATGTAGAGGATAATAAGCCTAGAAAGGAAAACAAATTGGACAGTTGAAGTTAACTATAATGGTTATCTAGGTAGCAATGAGAGAAAAGGTAAAAAATAAAAAAAAAAAACCTAGATTTTGGGTTCAAATTACACTCAACAAGACATTCAGATTGCTGGGGTATGGAGGAAGTAAGAAAAATCAATTTAGAGCCCCTAAATTCTAAATTCTGGGATATGGACAGGATTGGGACAAATACAAAAGACCTGTTTGTGTTTTTAAGGGCCTTTAGCTGGAGTATAAAAGGTTTAATTCAGAATTTGACTGAAGTCTCCTGACTCCAACTCCTGTATTTTCTGCACTGCACAAACAGGTGCCCAACAGAGCCAAAAATGAAGCGTGGAATTCAAAATGTCAAATCAATCTTCAATTTTTAAAAAGTGCCAAACAGGAGACTCCACTTCTAAACAGGGAATCATGTGCTTCAATTTTTACCTCCTTCACCAGTGAGAAGTTCAGAAAAAGACAAACCACACTTTGTCTCTAAAAGTTTATGGGGCTGGAGAGATGGCTCAGCGGTTAAGAACACTGGCTGTTCTTGCAGAAGACCCAGGTTCAAATCCCAGCACCCACATGGCAGCTAACAATGGTCCATAACTCCAGTCCCAGGGGTTCCGACACCCTCTTCTGACCTCCTCAGGCATTGCATGACATGGGTGCACTTACCGACATGTGGGCAATACACACATACACATAAAATTTTTTTAAAGCTTTTTTAAGTTTTTTTTTAAAAAATGAAGTTTATAATTAACTTAGAGCCCTTTATTCTTTTGGTAATGCCTGGCTAGAACACAAGTGACTAAAGAAACTACTCATGTTTGGTGACTAAGGCTTATCATCTTAAAGATCCCAACATTTGAGAGGCTTGAAAGCAGGAAGACCACAAGGGTGAGACAACTTGAGCTACACACAGCAAGGTTGAGGACAACCCTGACCATCTCAAAAATAAAAAAGCCTGTCACAGTATCTCACACATCTGTAAACCCTAGTCGGTGGTCCCAGTGTTCAGGAAGCAGAGCCAAGCCTATCATGGCAAGATCAAGGCCAGCCAAGTCTATATGGCAAGTTCCAGGCTAGTCAAGGCTATACAGACTTTATCTCAAAACAAAAAAATTAAAAACAAAAACAAAAACTACTCAAGATGAAGCTTCTCAAAATGGATTCTTTGATTTACCACTTCAAATATTTAAGTCTTCATTTTATCATACCAAAACCTGGGCCCCAATTTTTTTACTCAACAAATTACTGCCATTCGTATCTTTTGAAATCTGAAGAATACACTATAGTTATTACCTAAGTTACTAGGTTCAAATACTGGCCACTCATTAACTGACAACTCACCAATCTCTTTCAAGCTTTAATTTCTGTAGGTATAAAATAAAGCCAGTAATGGAATTTATAGATATATAGTTAAATGAAATACTGAATAGAAAAAGCAACTGTTCAGCCCATGATATGTACTCTAGCATTAGTTGTAATTCTTGTAAACCTTGTTTGTGACAAGTTTTCTAAAGACTATCCATAAACTTACTTCCAACAACTCAGTCTAAGGTTACTCCTGCATTTTCAATAGAGTAATCTGCATTCTATCAGTCATTCCAGAAATGTTTAATGAAATGCCTGTAAGTTTGATTTAAAATACTTCACAAAAATACTATATCCTCCAACTACAACCTAACCATTTACAACTGCTACTCATTCATAGACTGTTGATTCTCTTTTTACTTATTAACAAATCATAAAAATGACAGAACTAGTAGCTAGTGTTCAACTGATTTCAAATGCACTTTTTCTAGGAATTCTTTGTCCAAAGGTCTACATACAACTGATAAAACTTTGCATTTTTCAAAGAATGCAGTATGAGGCCAAGGAAGCTGTTCAATAAATTCAGATCTAAGGACTACCTAAGTTGTTCAATACATTCAACCAGATGTTACATCTATCAGTAAGTTTTTTTTTCCAAGTCTGTTGCCCATTCCTAAAATTAACTACTGTTTTACAACAAGAGTGAACTTTAGGGCTGGGGATATAATCAGGTGACACAGTGCCTGCCAGCATGCCAAGTCCTGGGTTTGATTCCCAGCAATGCATAAATCAGGCATGGTTAAGATGGCTCAAGCCTGCAATCCCAACACTGGAAATCCCAGTTGTTTACTCTGAACTACTGCTGACACATGATCTTCCCATCAAACTATCCTGAATTGGCTAGAATCACAAAAATGCAAAATAAACGGGTCATAATTTTTTCGATGCATAAGTCCTTTACTGCCCTACAGTATCTTTAGTCCATTAAACTGGAAGGAGACTTCACAATGAGGACAAGAAATGTTTTCCTTATCCTCTTTCATAGAAAAAAAATATGCTGTGGGGAAAAAAAGTCTGAACTAATCGTTTTCATCAAGTTTTGGAACACATTTGCTTTCAATCTTTGTCTTTTACTTTTTTCTTTTTGTCTTTTTGAGACAGGGTCTCCCTGCAACACACTATGTAGACCACGCTGGCCTTGAACTCACCCTCCAGCCTCTGCCTCACCTCCCCAAGTGCTGGGATTAGAGGCATGGCCAGAATGGACTTTAGTATTGTGCCCGCCCCTGGGGGAAGAAAAAAAAAAAGAAAACTCAAAAAGCACCTGAGGCCGGGAGAGAGGGCGCAATGCTGTAATCCACACTCTCGAAGCTGAGGCAGGACAATCGCTTCGACTTCGAGACCAGCACGCGTTAGAGACACTGTTTTACGGCATTCTCCCGAAAGAGGGGGTAAGTGGGAGCAGTTATCTGACTCATTTATCACAACCTCAACTCACCTCCCTCACCCATTTACCCCACCAGGTGTGTGCAATCACAACTGCAGATTTCTTGCATCTATGTCCAAGGGCTGTAAGCCTGTTGGTCCGGGTATGGCTAGGACCAGAATGGTGCCTAGGTGGCGACTACTAGGGCCAAAAGTGCGTGTTCGTCTAAAGCACAGCAGGTTGCTAGGGAGCCATGACCGCTCACACTGAAGAAAACTTTCCCATACCACCCCGAGGCCTAAACCGACAGGCAGCGTGCATTCGAGGAAGGCCGCTTAAAGGCAAAGGCAGAAAGTGGTGGCTGGCTCACGCAACTCCGTCGCGGGTCCCAGCTGCTTTCCCAAAGCCCCAGAGGCTAGGCCAGGCAAGCAGAACCTGGTCTCACCCATCCAGCGGCCCGCACGGAGAGAACCCGCGACGCCGCGTAGCCGTAGGCGGGGAAGAAAAGAAAAAGCCACGCGTGCGCAGAGAGCTCGGTCGGGCGCGCGCAGGAGTCCCGGGCGAAAAAGTGGGGGAAGGGTTGCAGACAGGTTTGCGCAGGCGCATGGGAAGGCCGCGCGGTCGCAAGACCCCGAGCCAGGTTCGCAACCCCGCGAGCGCCGTTCGCGCAGCGCCCCCCTCCCCCACCTCCTCGGCCCGTGGTGTCTGAAAAATCCTGCAGAGTTGTCGAAGAAAAGCACAAATAACGGCGCCGTGTCACCTAGGTTCTCTTCTCGCTGCCGCCCCGTCACCACCCACAAAAGTTAACAGTATCCACGCGTCCTCCGTCTCCACGGCCCCTCGGGGTCAGCTCAGCACAGCGAAGGGCCTACCTGACACACCGAAGCAGGGTTCTCGGGACTAGGTCCGTTGTAACTACACAGCAGCCATTTCCCGACTCCAGAAGGAGAGGAAAACCATAGAGCTAGGCTCGACGCGCTAGCTCGTTCCGTCACTTCCGACTGGGGGCGTGGCCTTGGGTGCCGCTAAATACCTAGGCAGGCCCCGCCCACTCTTCCGCCCTAGCGCGGAGCGGGAGCGGCTAGTGAGATGTTGCCTGAGGCTTTCTGGGAAGTCTCGTGGCCGGTCTCGCGCGAAGACGTTGCGGCCGCCTTCGCTTGCAGTGCGACGGACCGAGGGCGAGGCCGCTCCGCGCTGGCTTTTGGTTCCACTGTGCGTCGCGTTAAGGTGACCCTCGAGCTAACTTTAGCCGCTTCCTGCTGCAGTTAGCTAGTCCGCCACACTCAGGGATGTTGGCCCAAACCAGGCCCGGAAGAAAAAGACCGGAAAGCGAACAAACCTGCGTCTCCCTCCGGGGCGAAACGCCGCCATCCCTCCCCGACACCTAAGTTTAATACTAAAAGCGCTGAACTCACTTAGTTGAAACCCGTCACGGGCTGCACCACTTTCCCGAGTGGCGTCTGAGCCACCCAGAATTGAGGCCTCGGTCCCTAGAAGCTGCTTAGGCTTGGGCAGTTGCGTCACAGGCTCCTTGCCACGATGCTTAAGCAGCGCCACTGAGAAATGCGGAAGGTTGGCGTAGACATAAAAATGGGGCGAAGTTTGCAGTCTGGGACATCATAACTTGATCTGCCAGAATTATGAATCAGGTTATAAATAGGCAAGCCAGGGTTTATTTGAGCAGAATTTCAAAACAGGTGTTTAGCGTGTTCACTGGACTTGCTTAGGGAAGGTAATAACAGTAATAACTAGAACCGTTATCACTTTGATGTTTTAGGGTGTTAACCTTGAAAGATTTCAAATTTGTAATTAGCAGTATCCAGTATTGAAGCTTAGTTGTGAATTTAACACTGTTGAGGGCATTCTCTCCTCATAGTCCAAATTACTAGCTCAACTGGAAATACCTGATTTTCCTGGAATGACTCCTGAGTTTGGTTTTCTTTTAATTGGGCGATCTGCCCCTCACCTGGATCTCATTCTTAGGCGGTGAAAGCTTCGGTGGCCTATTTTGGACCCTGATAGGTCCAAAGCAGTAAGTAGGAGCTCAGAAAATGTTTGTTGAGTAGGTGAACTGTGTTAAAAGGAAAACGAGCCTGCTGTGGTGGCACACGCCCTTAATCCCAGAGCTCCAGAGGCAGAGCAGAGGCTGGCCAGTTCAAGACCAGCTTGGTCTACATAGGGAGTTCCAGGGCATCTGGGGCTACCGGGAGACCCTGTCTCAAAAAGACCAAAGCCCAGCCCATTGACAACACAACTCTTGCTATTCTGCATGAGTGATATATACAGTACGCTAAAATCTCTATTCAAAATACACCAAAATCTATTTTGCAGGATAGGATGTAAAGTCCTCTATAATGCTATTGTAAATATGTTGAAAATGAACTCATCTATCTGAAGCAATATAATTTGTTGCGGGTGTGGAGTAGCTGTGGATGGAACCAAGAGGTTGGTACATCCTACACAAGTATTCTACAGCTCCTCTACACTCTGCAGCTCTGGCTTGATTTTAAGTAAATTGGGGTACTAACCAAAGACCAGAGATACTGGAACAAATCCTTTAAGAAGTAGATGGATTGGGGCCTTTGAGATAGCTCTTCTGGTAAAGGTATAGACTGCTAAACCCGACAGCCTAAGTTCCCTGGGACCTACAAGTTGGAAGGAGAGAGCAAACTACTGAAAGTTATCCTCTGACCTCTACAGAGAGCACTGTGGCATGTGCACACCCATACATAGATGCACACAAACAAATAGATGAAACTCACAGATTTCTCTTAACTATGTCTATTTGATGTGAAGTACTTTACCAAAGTTGAAAGTTCTTGAATTAAATGCTACTTTACGTATACTCAATGTATTCTTTAATTTTATTTTCAAAACCATGACTCCATTACAGTTCCCTTCTTTGTAATCATTTGCTTCCTATTAAAATACAAATAATAGTGAAAATAGCATAGCACAAAAAAAAAAATCAAGAGCCTGTTTTAACAAATGGGCATTGGGGCTGGAGAGATGGCCGGTCAGTTAAGAGCACTGGCTACTCGTTCAGAGGACCCAGGTTCAAATCGCAGCCTTGCAGCACCCACATGGCAGCTAACAACCATCTGTAACTCCAGTTCCAGGGGATCTGATGCCCTTCTGGCCTCCATGGGCATTGCATGACACGGGTACACTTACATATATCAAGGCATAACGCTCACAAAAAGAAAAAGAAAAAACGAGCTATAACTGAAAAAAAATTTAAAACCCTGAAAATAAAAAACTCGGGAGGCAGAGGCAGGCAGATCTCTGTGAGTTCAAGGCCAGCCTGGTCTACATAGTGAGTTCCATGACAGCGGGGACTACAGGGAGAGCCTTTCTGAAAAAAAAAAAAAAGACCGAGAAAAAAAAAAAAAAAGTGTCATTTGAGCATTGCATAAAAATAGAAAGTAATCCCAAGAAGAAATGTAAATAATGTTAGCAACCTCACTAATAAATACAAAATAATGCTTGCTATACAAATATTTTATGCCTAATAAACTAATAAATTTTAATTTCCAGTCTCTGCTATTATCAGCTATACAACAAATTTGAAGCTAGCCTAAATTCCATGAGACCTTATCTAAAACAAACACAAACCTGCTGTGGTGGCACACGTCTTTACTCCCAGCGATTGGCAGGCAGAGGCAGGTGGATCTCTTGAGTTCAAGGCCAGTCTGGTCTATATAGCAAGTTCCAGGCCAGCTGGGGCTACAGGGAGATACTGTCTCAAAAAGACCAAAAAATAATAAAACAGCCTGGTCTCCAGAAAGAGTCACCAATGATATTGATGTTATTGACAAGCTCTAATATTAGTTTTTCTCAGCATGATGTGGCATGCCTCAAGATCAACCTTGTGAGAATAATCCCATTGCTTTTTTTTTTTTTTTTTTTTTTTTTTTTTTTTTTTTGGTCTTTTTGAGACAATCTCTCAGTAGCCCCAACTGGCCTGGAACTCTCTATGTAGACTGCCTCTCTGCCCCCCCAAGTGCTGGGATTAAAGGTATGCACCACCATGCCCTGCTCCATTGCTTATTTTAAAAAGATCACTGGGCTAGGAGCATAGCTCAGTGTTAGAGCACTTGCCTAACATGTTTCAGACCCTACATTCAGTCCTTCACATAGAGAGGGGCTGGTGTCAGTCTCCATACACTGAGACAGAATCTGTGGGAGTCAGCATGTGTCAAGAAATCACTTGAGAACCAGTGATTTGTTGAAATCTATAATCTAGGTATTACAGGGTTACAAAACAGAACAAGACATTTCTGTTTCTGTGTTGGAACTCAAAACCTAGCAGAGATAAGTGTAACTCCTATAACAAAGGAAACAAAAAGACTTCTATGGACAAGCAAGTGCCAGTGGTGAAAGAGAGACAAACTGTCTGTTTAAAGAATGAATGTGGGGAGAGAAGAGACAGCTCAGCGGTTAAGAGCATGTGACTGCTTTTACAGAGGACGTGAGTTTAGTTCCCAGCACCCCTGTTGAACAGCTCACAAAGACCTGTAACTCCAGCTCCAGGGAATTCAATGCCCTCTTCTATCCTCCACCCCCTCAACACACACACACACACACCTAGACATAATAAATGGATTCCATCTCATTCCTTCATTAATCAATTATGCATGAAATGTGTACCAAGGTACTGACTGAGCCATGTCCTCCAGATGGAGTATTGATAAAAGCCAATCCTGATCTCAAGGAGAGAGGCACAGAACACATGTACATAGATTCAATATTTGCATACTCTGCTATCAATAAGGATATGATAGAGAATGGATGAGGAAGACTTACTAGGGAGGGTGTTTCTTCATGGAAAGCCCTTGTGAGGAAATGGATTTAGGGAAAACCCTAAAAGATGAGTAGAGAAAAGAAAGAGTATTCCAGGTAGACTGACATGCAAAATCCCAAGAAGAAAAGCCTCACCTTTCTGGAATGGACAGAGTGGTCCAATGGGCATAGCAAAGAGGAAGGTGAGAGTAAAGAAATAGTCAGGTGAACTCTCTATATGACATAAAGGATTTGGATTTCACTCCAATTGCATGGAACATTTGTGAAAAGTTTTAATCAGAAGTATAATATGATCTATCCAGAAAATCAAGATACTATGTAAGAAATGGATTGGCACTGGGCAGGCACCAAGTAAGAATGCTGTTTTAGCTTAGGGAAAATGATAGATAATTGTAAACAAATTTTGGAAATAGGATTGTCAGGTATGGCTAATAAATTGGTCTAGAAGTTTAAGGAAAAGAGTGCTGGGCTCTAGGGTTGACCTGGACTATATGAGTAGATTTCAGTACTGTTGTAATAATCAGGAAAATTAAGAAGGCTGGGGAAAGGGAAAGAAATCAAGAATTCTTTTTCGAATATTTGAGAAACTTCTAAGTAGAGACATGCTATTAAGTTGAATGTATGGGTTAACAGTTCAGAGAAGAGTTCTGGCCAGGAGATGGTGTATAAGATGACTTCTTTTAGTTTTTGTGGAGTTTAGGAGTGGAGTTGTTTTGTTTATAGTACTGGCTATCAAACCCATAACCTCAAGCCTGCTAAGCAAGTGCTTTACCACTGAACTATGCACTAGCACTATAAATATGATGTTTAAAAATAGTAAGATGCCAGGCATGGTAGCACACGCCTTTAATCCCAGCACTCAGGAGGCAGAGGCAGGCGGATTCATCCCTGTGAGTTCAAGGCCAGCCTAGTCTACATAGTGAATTCCAGGCCAGTTGGGGCTATAGGGAGACCCTGTCTCAAAAAGACCAAAATAATAATAATGGTAATAATAATAATATAATGGATATATAGTGGGGCAAGAGAAAACAATGCAGGACTATTTATTTTCAGTTAAAGAAATTGAAAAGAACAGTGAAGTACAAAGTGACTGAAGTATTTTGTTTATCTCTGCATAATAACAAAATTTTGCAATTTAAAAACATTTATTACCTCACCAGTTCTGTGAATTTATTATAATCTTGGAATGATTAGGCAAATGGTTCTGGTCTAAGATATCTTAGGAAGTCATGGTCAAGGTATTAGCCAGGACTACAGTCATCTGAAGTCTGTAAGATTCACTCCAAGATCATTCACATGCTTGTTGTCAGGCCTTAATTTCTCATTTGCTATTGGCTGAGGACTTCACCTCCTTACCACATGCCCCTCTCTTTAGGATCCCTGGGTGTCCCCATGACTTGGTAGATGACCTCCTTCACAGTGAACACCTGAGAAGGCAATAGAAAGTCCGAGACAGAAACTGACATCTTTTATAACCTCATGTCAGTAGTTGCATGCCTGCTCTTCTGCTGTATTGTTGGTCACACAGACCAACCCCTGGTACAGTGTGGAAGAAACTACACATGGATGTGGATACCAGAAGGTGGCCATCACTGAGAGTCACTGGGGCTTGCTCCCTGCCAGTCTAGCTCCAGGTTCTATGGGAGAGGAGACCTTGTCTCACAGGACTAAGGCAGAAACTTATAGAGCAGAATAGTTAACATCCTCCTCTGGCCTCTCTATGTGCATGCCGACAAACAAACATATTCACATATACCACACACATACACAACATCTCACATGATTTTTTAAAGTTTAGTTTTTAAAAATAAAACTGTTTTAAAAGAAAGCCAGCCTGGTCATGGTAGCAAGTTCCAGGCCAGCCAGGGCTACATAGTGAGATCCTGTCTCAAAAAAAACAAAACTAAAACAAAAAACAAAAGAAGAGGAGGAGGAGAAAGGAGGGGGGGAGGACGAGGGGGAGGAGGAGGAGGAGGCCTGTGATCCCAGCACTTGGAAAGTAGAGGCAGGCAGGAGCATTGGGTTCTAGGTCAGCCTCTCTACATATCAAGCAATGGAGGCAAATGGAAATGATATCTACTATTTGCCCTTAATGTGACAGCCATTTCACAACATGTTTTACTAATCACACAAAGTCTCTAGTGAAATGTAATTATCTCCATTTTGTTGATGAAAAAAAAAAAAACATTTTTCAAGATTAAAAAGACCATCCAACAGCAAAGTGTAAGTACAGAGTTTAAACTCAAAAGAAGTGGGACATAATGGCACAGGCCTGTAATCCCCACAGTTAGAAGGCTAAAGTAGAGGCAGGAGCATTGTGAGATTGAGGCCAGTCTAGACTATATAGTAAGTTCTAGACTAGTTACAAAATAAGACCCTATCTCAGAAAATTAAATATATGTATAAACAATTATACTCTATATTAACAAAAATAG
>NW_008358774.1:4863427-4866218 GCF_000622305.1 Nannospalax galili | reverse complement strand
ATGAAAAGGAGTACTTAGTTTATTGAGAGAACAATACATGTAAAAGTGTTTGCTTCCAGTAAAAAGGAACCTGTTTATGAACTTCCATCTAACTATGATAGATATACTTAAAAATGGCTTAATTCTTTGCAAGAGAGTTTTTTAAATTAATTTTTATTTTATTAATAAATTTAACCCAATATGACAAATTGAGTTTTTAAAAATAACTGTCTTGGGACTGGAGAGATGACTCATCAGTTAAGAACACTTGCTGCTCTTCCAGAGGACTGGGGTTCAGTTCCCAGCACCCAAATAGCAGTTAACCACCTGTAACTCCATTCCAGGGATTCCAATGCTCTCTTCTGGCTGCTGCAGGCATTTTTTGTGTGCGGTGCACTTAACATACAAGCAGGTGAAAAAATACACAGAGCCGGGCATGGTGGCACACGCCTTTAATCCCAGCAAAAGGCAGGTGGATCTCTATGAGACTGAGATCAGCCTGATCTATGTAATGAGTTCCCCGCCAGCTGGGGCTGCAGGAAGACCTGTCTCAAAATAAAAAACTCAGACATAAATAAAAAATTAAAATAGAGATAAATTATAAAATTAAGTTATTAAAATAAATTTAGGGGCTGGAGAGATGGCTCAGCGGTTAAGAACACTGTTCTTGCAGAAGACCCAGGTTTGAATCCCAGCACCCACATGGCAGCTTGTAGGAGACAGGCTTGAGCCTAGGGTGAAAGTCTTATTGACAGCCATACAGCAGGCCTGAGGCAACCGCCTGACCACTGGAGCCTCAAGAAACGCCTTGTAACATTTGCCCCCATTGGCAGATCATGAGACTGATGCCTAGAGCTCACCACTCCCTAATCACCACCCTTGGAATCCAAAATTGCAACACTTAGATATTGCAACAGTCAGGGTCATGTGGTTTTCAGGAATCCAGGCTCTGTAATCTGAAACCTGGTATGCTAATGAGACAGCCTATCCGCTATTCTGTGAGAGGATGTCTGTTATGCTACTAGGACACTAAGTCTGTTATGCTAATAAGGTATCCTACTTGCTGTGCTGTGATTGGACCACTACACCTAGATAAGCTTGTGCCTTCCTGCAATAAACCAGATCTGTGTCATTGAACCTGGTCTCCTGTGTCTGAATGCAGCTCCTCTGACACAGTCTCCTCACCAGTCCTGGGGTCTGGGACAGGGCAGAAGCGGCAATGACAGGAGGAAGCACAGGGTGAGCAGAAGAGCAGCCTCAGCCCAGGGCGAGCAGAGGAGCAGCCTCAATGCCCATGAGAACGAAGGAGCGATGCCCGTGAGAACAGAGGAGTGGCCGCTGCTGGCGGTGACCACAGTAGCTAAAAACTGTCTGTAACTCCAGTTCCAGGGGCTCCAAAAGCCTCTTCTGTCCTCCGTGGGCATTGCATGATATGGATGCACTTACCTACATGCAGAGAATACATGCATACATGTAAAATGAAAGTAAAATATTTTTAAAAATAAATAAATTTAATAGTACATAAACAAAAACAGCCCAGTCTGGCTTGGAACTTGCTATGTTACCAAGGATGGCTTTGAGCTTCTATTCCTCCTGTCTTCACCTCCTTAGTGCTGGGATTATAGGTATTAAACACCATACCTGCATCATTTGTTCCTGGGGATCCAACCCAGGACTTTGTGCACAGTAGGCAAGCATCCTACCAACTGAATTACATCCCCAGCCTTGTGCCATTTATTTAATGCATGAATGAAAGTATAACTTTGCATTACAGATAGTTTGACTTATGTCCAAACAACACTATTCAGTATATTCATTCTCATTACACATACAGGAGCAATTTCTCTCTGTGGCATGTGAAGTGCTGTGTTGCTCCCATGATGAGATGCTCACTGTTGGAAAACAAATTCATTCACATGTCTAAAAACTGTCCTGGATCAGGAGCTATACAAATTTTGTTATTTTACAGATTTATTTATTTTTATGTGTGCATGCCTGCATGAGTTTATGTGTATCATGTGCATGCAGGGGCCTGTGGAGGCCAGACATTGTCAGATTCCTGGAACTAGAGTTACAGGTGGTGTGAGCCAATGAATGTGGGTGCTGGGAACCAAACTCAGGTCCTATGCAGGAGCAGTAAGTGCTCTTAACTGCTGAGCAATCTCCCTAGTCCCTATACCAATATTTATTATTGGTCATTCATAATTTATTTATAGGGATTCAACTGGCAGCCATCTGGTGCATGAAACTGAAAATTGAAAGAAAAAAGAGTAAAGGCCACTGGAAAAACATAGTTTAGTCTCCATATGTCTTTGATATGTAAGGAGTCCAACTTTATTTACCTAGTAGTGGCATGAGATGTTTTGAAATACGAGCTACATATATAGAATTTTATTACATTTAAATTAAAAATTTACAATGTACATTGAAGTCTACTGTGGTGACTCACATCTGTAATTCCAGCACTAAGGAGGCTGAGGCAGGAGGACCATGAGTTTAAGGCTAACTTGGGCTATATAGCCACATACACACATAGGAAGAAAAACTGTGCTAAAAAGGACAATAGAAATAAGATAGTAATCAATTGACAAATGTGTGCAACACTGACAAATGCTGAGATAACAGATTCTAAAACCTATTATTACTCATATACAGTAGAACCATTTCCTCTCTCATTCAGTCCAAGGCACTTGTTTTAGATTGGTAAATATTTTCTCCAAGCTGTGATTCAGCACCCTAAGCCAGCTTGTGGCTTTCTCTCACCTCATAAGACCCATGTGTAGGAATGACTCTTACAATATGGACATAATCT
>NW_008358774.1:4858118-4863258 GCF_000622305.1 Nannospalax galili | reverse complement strand
TACCAAAGATCTGAGTTGTAACTTCTTGATTGGACCCCTACCCCTATATAAGCTTGTGCCCTTCTGCAATAAACTGGATCTGCGGCAATGAACCTGGTCTCCTGTGTCTGAATGCAGCTCCTCTGACACAGTCTCCTCACCAGTCCTGGGGTCTGGGACAGGGCAGAAGCGGCAATGACAGGAGGAAGCACAGGGTGAGCAGAAGAGCAGCCTCAGCCCAGGGCGAGCAGAGGAGCAGCCTCAATGCCCATGAGAACGAAGGAGCGATGCCCGTGAGAACAGAGGAGTGGCCGCTGCTGGCGGTGACCACAGTAGCTAAAAACTGTCTGTAACTCCAGTTCCAGGGGCTCCAAAAGCCTCTTCTGTCCTCCGTGGGCATTGCATGATATGGATGCACTTACCTACATGCAGAGAATACATGCATACATGTAAAATGAAAGTAAAATATTTTTAAAAATAAATAAATTTAATAGTACATAAACAAAAACAGCCCAGTCTGGCTTGGAACTTGCTATGTTACCAAGGATGGCTTTGAGCTTCTATTCCTCCTGTCTTCACCTCCTTAGTGCTGGGATTATAGGTATTAAACACCATACCTGCATCATTTGTTCCTGGGGATCCAACCCAGGACTTTGTGCACAGTAGGCAAGCATCCTACCAACTGAATTACATCCCCAGCCTTGTGCCATTTATTTAATGCATGAATGAAAGTATAACTTTGCATTACAGATAGTTTGACTTATGTCCAAACAACACTATTCAGTATATTCATTCTCATTACACATACAGGAGCAATTTCTCTCTGTGGCATGTGAAGTGCTGTGTTGCTCCCATGATGAGATGCTCACTGTTGGAAAACAAATTCATTCACATGTCTAAAAACTGTCCTGGATCAGGAGCTATACAAATTTTGTTATTTTACAGATTTATTTATTTTTATGTGTGCATGCCTGCATGAGTTTATGTGTATCATGTGCATGCAGGGGCCTGTGGAGGCCAGACATTGTCAGATTCCTGGAACTAGAGTTACAGGTGGTGTGAGCCAATGAATGTGGGTGCTGGGAACCAAACTCAGGTCCTATGCAGGAGCAGTAAGTGCTCTTAACTGCTGAGCAATCTCCCTAGTCCCTATACCAATATTTATTATTGGTCATTCATAATTTATTTATAGGGATTCAACTGGCAGCCATCTGGTGCATGAAACTGAAAATTGAAAGAAAAAAGAGTAAAGGCCACTGGAAAAACATAGTTTAGTCTCCATATGTCTTTGATATGTAAGGAGTCCAACTTTATTTACCTAGTAGTGGCATGAGATGTTTTGAAATACGAGCTACATATATAGAATTTTATTACATTTAAATTAAAAATTTACAATGTACATTGAAGTCTACTGTGGTGACTCACATCTGTAATTCCAGCACTAAGGAGGCTGAGGCAGGAGGACCATGAGTTTAAGGCTAACTTGGGCTATATAGCCACATACACACATAGGAAGAAAAACTGTGCTAAAAAGGACAATAGAAATAAGATAGTAATCAATTGACAAATGTGTGCAACACTGACAAATGCTGAGATAACAGATTCTAAAACCTATTATTACTCATATACAGTAGAACCATTTCCTCTCTCATTCAGTCCAAGGCACTTGTTTTAGATTGGTAAATATTTTCTCCAAGCTGTGATTCAGCACCCTAAGCCAGCTTGTGGCTTTCTCTCACCTCATAAGACCCATGTGTAGGAATGACTCTTACAATATGGACATAATCTGGTCTAAAGACTTACCTAACCTTGCAACCAAAAAAGTTACTATTTATAATGTAAACAAGTTCACAGAGCCCTGTGCTCCTCTTGAGACCTGAGCATGTGATTTTACTTCCTCAGGACCCTTCCTTGGCCTCCACCCAAGATACTGTATTAATGTATAAGTGAATGCTTTATATGTCAAAGCTCTAAAAGTGAAGAGAAATTGAGGGCGTTATATTCTAGGCCTAGAGATCAAAGTGTAAGATTCTCTGGCGATAAGGATAGGTAGCTCCTAATTTCTGCCTCCTCATTTCATGTTTCAATGAAAGAATGAGCAAAGCCCTAGCTCAGGAGCACAGTTCCCAGATACATCTGAAGGAACTGGTGCTTGCCAGTCCAGGGCCTTTCTTGGCCTTAAAACAAATGCTAAGAGTCAAGCTGTCACTTTATTAAGGCATAGTGGTAATGTGGCTTAGAAATGCCACCCCCATGGACAGAATTCAAAGGTCCATCAACTCCCTATGTAATGTCTATGTGATATCCATACATTGTATGGATAAAATTATATCCTTGATAACTTTGAATTAAAATTTGTCATGTGTTAATTTTGATTCTAGGCAAAGCCACACAAGTATTAGCAATATTTGTGAGTTGTAACAAGTAGAAGCCACAATTTTTTTTTTTAGATATAGCCCAGACTGGCCTCAAACTTGATATGTAGTTGAGGATAACCCTCAACTTCTGGTTCTCCTGCCTCCTCCATAGTACTGAAACCACAGGTTTTTACCACCATGCTCAGTTTATGTGGCTTGTGGGGTCAAACCAGGTTTTTATGCCTTCTAGGCATGGCATTCTACCAAATGAGCCACAAGCCTAACCCCAAAGCCACAGATTTTTTTTCTTAAATATTTTCTATTTTTACAGTTCTTTAAAATAATTATTTATAAATCCAGATTTAGTGTTGCATACCTGTAATCCCAACACTTGGGAGACTGAATTAGGAAGATCATGAATTCAGTACCAGCCTAGACTACATACTGAGACACTGTGTCAAACAAAAGTGAGACAGTTGTGATAGGGCAGCCCTGTATGCACCACATTTGAAAGGCTGAGGCAAAAGGATTGCTATGCATTTGAGGCCAACTTTGCCTATACAGTGAATTCCAGATTCAGGCTGGGCTTTCCTGTCTCAAACAAAACAAAAGAAACAAAAAAAAGTTTATACTTAGCATTCTTTTTAGTTATGTTTTTATTTATGCTTATTTGTATGAGCATGTGCAGACAAGTGTCTGCAGGCCTTCATAGGCCAGAAGAGGAAGGATACCAGATCCCCTGGAATTAGAGTTACAAGTAGTTATGAGAACTAGGAACAAAACTCTGGTTCTCTGGAAGAAGAGAAAGTACTCTTAACTGCTGAGCCATCTCTCCAGTTCCCTATACTTCACATTCTCTCACTTATATTTAATACTAGATCAGCTTCTAGATCCTATATTTTAATACATAATAGCCATTGTCTGGCCACCAGATATAAAGATAGTTCCCTGCCATCCCGGCTTCCGGGCATCCATACCCTGTGTAATTCCCATCCAGTGAAGAGACTATTACAGAAATGATGAGATATAATTTCAGAGATTCGGTTATAAAATACAGTGGATTCAGTGCCCTCTGAGTGCTTGTACTGGGGAAGTCAGCTGCCCTGTCATGAAGCAAATCTGTGGATGGGTCAATGTGACAAAGAATAGAAGCCTGCCAACAGCTTTCTGAGTGAGTTTGGAAGTAATTCTTTTCCTAGATCAAGTCTGATGATTGCATAGCTACTTGGCACCTTTATTATAGCTGGGGGAGGGAGGGTCCCTGACCCAGAAACACCCAGATAGGTTGTTTCTAGATTCCTGACTCACAGAAACTGTGAGATAAAAAGTGAGCTAAGTATGTTTGGGGAGTAATCTGTGATGTGGCTATTCAGAACTAAACATACATTATATCACTAACTTGCTAAATGTTTTCAGAATTCAATATCATTTCTTCCCTTTAAATTTATTTTCTTTTATACACTTTAAAATGTTTTATTTCATGTGTATGAGTGTTTTGTCTGCATGTATGTATGTGTACCCATGTTGTGCAATACCTGTGGAAGCAAAAAAAAAGGGCATTGGATTTCCTGGAACTGGAGTTATGGAGGGTTGTGAGCAGATATGTGGGTGCTGGGAGCCAAACGTGGGTCCTTTACAAGAACAATCAGTGTGTTCAACCTCTGAGCCATCTCTCCAGCTCTTCCTTTTATACATTTTAAGACATTATTCTTGTTTTAAAAGATGGGATCCAGAGGCTTCTTCAAAGTTTTAAAGATGTCATGGTACAAATAAGATTAACTGTGGATATGGTCTCATTGTTGCTTTGATTTACCTGGTAAAAGGAGAAAGAGCATAGGAGAGGCATGTCTGCTGGTTCTATACAGAAGCAGTAGATATTTCTGGACATATTTTGTCACTGTAAACTAGTCACATAGCCACATCAATGTAATACAGATGGGGAAATGTAAGTTCTGAGCAAAATGTCATTTGCCAGGCATTTTAATAGACAGTGCCAAAGCAAGTACCAACAGAATCATGGAAGAAAATTTCCCAAAATAAAGAGAAAAAATGCCCATACAAATACGAGAAGCATATACGACACCAAATAGGCAGGGCCAGAAAAGAAACTCTCCACAGCGTATCAAAGTAAAAACACTAAACGTACAAAACAAAGAGACAATACTGAAAGCTACAAAAGAGAAACAACAAGTCACATATAAAGGAAAACATTACGATTACAGCTGACTTTTCAGTGCAAACAATGAAAGCCAGAAGAGCCTGGACCAAAGTATTCCCAGTTTTAAATGACCACAGATGACAATCCAGATTACTATACCCAGCCAAAATAGTCGAAATGGAAAGAAAAATCTTCCATGACATAAATGGGCTGAAGGAATTCATGTCCACAAAACCAGCCCTTCAGAGAGTTCTGGAAGCAATACAAAGAGCTAAAGAAAGTAATGACTATACTCAAGGGGTTGCAGAAAGAAATCCAACAAAGGTATAACTGTGGAAAAGTACAGCTATATCAAGAATGTACACAGAAATAAAGATGACAGGATTCAATACTCATCTTTCAATAATAACTTTATTAACAGACAGAACTAACCCCCCAAAGGACACAGGGTAAGTGAATGGATTAAGAATCAAAATCTATCTCTTTGCTGTCTGCAAAAAACCCATCTCACCTTCAAGAACAGGCATCACCTTAAGGTAAAAGGATAGAAAAGAATATTTGAAGTAAATGGCACTAAAAACAAGCAGGGGTTGCAATTCTAATATCTGACAAAACAGACTTTAAAGTAAAACTAATCAGAAGAGAT
>NW_008358774.1:4856216-4856541 GCF_000622305.1 Nannospalax galili | reverse complement strand
TATCCATTTTTTCAGATGATATGATATTATATCAAAGAGATGCCAAAAATTCCACCCAAAAACTCCTAGAAATTATTAACACGTTCAATAAAGTAGCAGGTTACAAAATTAACCTACCAAAGTCTGTAGCCTTTCTATATACCGATAACAAGCAGTCAGAGAAAGAGCACATGGAAACACCCCTGTTCACAATAGCTGCAAAAAAATAAAATATCTCAGAATAAACCTGACCAAAGACATTAAAGAGCTCTACAATTAATATTTTAAAACTTTAAAGAAAGAGATTGAGGAAGACATCAGAAAATGGAAGGACCTCTCATGCTCA
>NW_008358774.1:4855893-4856056 GCF_000622305.1 Nannospalax galili | reverse complement strand
CCCGGATAGCCAAAACAACCCTGAGCACTAAGAGCAATGCTGGGGGGATTATGAGACCAGATTTTAAGCTGTATTACACAGCTATAGTCATAAAAACAACATGGCACTGGCACAAAAATAGACCCATAGATCAATGGAACAAAACTGAAGACCCAAATATGAG
>NW_008358774.1:4853583-4854907 GCF_000622305.1 Nannospalax galili | reverse complement strand
TGCAGGAAAAGAGGGCCTCTCATTCATTGATGGTGGTATTGCAAACTGGTGCAACCTCTGTGGAAATCAGTGTGGAGAACTCTTAAAAAGCTAAAAATATATCTGTCATATTATCCTCTTATACCACTTTTAGGTAAATACCCAAAAGTCTCATTCTGTTGCAGAAATACCTGTGTAGCCATGTTTGTTGCTACTCTTTTCACAATAGCTAAGAAATGGAAACAACCTAAATATCCCTCAGTTGATGGATGGATCATGAAGATGTGGTACATTTACACATGGAGTTCTACTTAGCAGTAAAGGTAATCATAAAATTTCAGGTGAATAGATGGCACTAGAAACTGTTTTACTAAGTGAAGTAATACAGACTCAGAAAAAAAAATCAACATATGTTCTCCCTCTTATGTGGATCTTAGAACTAGACTCTGATAAATAAGTATGCAACCAGACATACTTATTATGGAAAGGAAACAGGGAGGTAAAGGAAAAGAAAGAACCTGAAAGAGATGAACAGTAGGAATCAGGCCTTAATAAGGGAGATATGTAAGGGAGATATGGATAAGAATTAGGTAGTTTAAGGGAGGCGGGGGAAGGGTATACAAGGAACCTAGGGGATAAAGGGAAAGAAGGAGCTCAAGAGAGATAGGACCATAGGAGAAGGGTATTAGTAAGGGAGAAAGGGGGGTAATGGGGACACCTTAATTGGGAAAACCATGATGGAGGGGTGACACAATGGAAGAGATAAACAATACCTTGGTAGTTTTGAAAACCAGAGGGAACCATATTACTCCTACAACCTACTGACAGATTATATATAGCAGATTAAGAAATATCTGTCTAGGTAAGGTTTATCTGAGAACAGCTGGTCTTTGCCCAAGATTTATCTACATGACACATAGTAATTAAAAGTACCAGACTGGTGGAATTAACCTTCTTGGATGTTTAACAGACATACTTTGAGGCCTATAATAATTCGGTCAGAGGGATATAAAGGACACTTTTTGCTCCTTGCCCTCCTAGGTCGACTAGTTCCAGGGGACTATGAGCATCTCTCAAAATGTCCTGTAATGGTGGTTGGTAACCTGTCCTCTTTATCAAGGAGGCCATGGAGACCCCACCAGATGGACATGAACCAGTGTCCAGTCTACAAAGAGGAGGGTCAACACAGAGGAATCATTTCCTCCATGCTTCCAAGCGAAGCCAACCATGGTTGAGCAGGACCTTTGACTCATCTTCACATAGGCGGAACTGGTAAAAGGAAGGAGCCAGGGGCTCCTCCCAAGCCCATGTGATCCCTGAGGAACAGATCCTCAAACGACTTTAG
>NW_008358774.1:4852751-4853155 GCF_000622305.1 Nannospalax galili | reverse complement strand
GATATCAGAGTATAAGGGCTCTAGTGGGGGGAGGGAGGCTATGGGATGGTGTTATCTGGGAAGTGGGTGTATAGTCAAATAAGATGGTTTGGGATATTCTGTGTGATATACGCTCAAAAAAAAAAAACCAACAAATTTTAAAAAAATGTATTATATTTGAGGATGAAGCCTGGAAATTTACATCATGCTAATTAGTAGAGGCCATAAACAATACCATTGAAATCTGTCCAATGACATTATAGACATTCACAGGTGCCAAGGATCCAAGTGCAACCGATTATGACTAGTAATAATCAGATACATACATATTAGAGATGCAAGTGCCAACATCTCAGTGTTAGTAGCAAAAACAATGTGTCTTTCTGCAAGGAACAATATATTCTAAAATGAAATGGAGATCTTTT
>NW_008358774.1:4843951-4852133 GCF_000622305.1 Nannospalax galili | reverse complement strand
TAGCTCAGAAAATTGTTATTGAATATGTCAATGCTGTTTTAATGAAATGCTTCTTCTAAATATGTGGTTATTAAATAAATAATTTTTAAAAAAATTTTAAAAAATTTAAAAAAATTGGTGAAAGCAATTAAAATGACACCACAATAGAATCTTAAATTCCATTTGGGGAATAGAATTGAAACAGATGGCAATGATCAAAGGTTTTGCAATTTTCATTGCAAGTAATATGATCTACAGATCTAAAGATACTAAGAGTTAATCATATCTAGAATCTGGATCAGAAATCAAATAATTCTGTTTTCAAAAAATATTTTATTGAGCCAGGCATGGTGGCACATCCCTTTAATCCCAGCACTCGGGAGGCAGAGGCAAGCAGATCTCTGTGAGTTCAAGGCCAGCCTGGTCTACATAGTTAGTTCCAGGACATCTGGGGCTACAGGTAGACCCTGTCTCAAAAAGACCAAAACATTTATTTATTTATTATTTATTATTTTATGAATATGAGTGTATTGCCTACATAGATGTAAGTGTACCCATGTCATGCAATGCCTGTGGAGGTCAGAAGAGGGCATTGGATCCCCTGGAACTGGAGTTATGGATGGTTGTTAGCTGCCATGTGGGTGCTGGGAACCGTACCCAGTTCCTCTGCAAGAGCAGCCAGTGCTCTTAACCACTGAGACATCTATCCAGTCCCAAGAAATCAAATAATTCTTATATCTTCCTTAAGAATAAACTTGATGAGATAATGAGCCCAGAATCTTAATTTTCTTGAAGTTATTCAAAGAGTAGAATATAATTATTGCTGTTTATTTATTCATATATTCAATAAATATTAGCTGAAGTGTTACTATGTAACGGGCACTGTGCTTTAAGTACTGGGAAATGTGCAACAGCCAACAATAAGGCAAGATTACTGCAATGTACTGAACACTGTGTCACCCACAAATTTCTATGTTGAAACCCTAATGCTAATATAATGTTTGGAGTAGGACTTCAGGATGGTAATTAGATCTTGAGAATAGGGCCTCATGAACGGAAACAGTGCCTTAAACAGAAAAATCAAGAGAGCTACCTAATTCTTTTCTTTGAGTAAAGACATAAGAGGCAACAGTCTACAAGTCAAAAGAGGATCCTTGCCAGATACCAGCCACACTGGAACACTTATCTTGACATCCAGTCTCTAGAACTGGGAGAAATGAATGTCTTGTGTTTGTAAGGCATGCAGCCTATGAAATCCTCTGTCAGCACAAACTGACAAAGTCAAGTTATATTCTAGACATCTCAAAAAGACTGAAAAGGGTCAGCTAAGTAAATCCATATTGTTCTCTACATTGATGGGGTATCGTGACCTATAGAACTGCAGAGTGTCATTAGTAAAAGCAATATGCTAACAGGAAAAAAATTCACACTTTGTTTAATTTCAACATGCCTTGGGCTAATAAAGTGAAATTAAATTGGAATGTCAGGCTCCAGTTGCTAAGTAGGGTAGGATTCCTGTGAGGATCATTTATTATGCCTTCCCAGAATCCTTGAGTCCAGAAAGTAAAGATGTCCCTCAATGTTTACAGGAAGTTTTCAGAATAGAAGAAAGAAAATGAGGGAGGAGGAGAGAAGGAGGAGAAGGAGAAGTCGAGGAGGAAGAGGAGGAGGAGGAAGAGGAGAAGGAGGAGGAGGAGGAGGAGGACGAGGTAGAAGAGCCTGTTTCTCCATTGTTGAGAGAATTCTTGAAATCTATCATAGGGTCATCTAGACTCAATGTCATATGGAAAACTTTTAACTATCCTAGGCTCCCATGTTTGCAGGCGAAAAGTTGGGATCCAAATAACTTGGGCTATCAGTAGCTCATAAGTCTTTCAGAAAATTAGGAAAAATGTTCTTTCTTTAGTTTTTGACAACCTCATGCTCAGGCACATGGTTTGATGAGTAAGTAGTCAGAGTGAAAACTGGATCATGTCCCCATTTGAAATCTAGGGTATACAGAGTGTTGAAGTATCACCTGTCCCCTCTGTCTCCCTCTTAAACACCTGTCATTTTGTTACCCTTCCCTCAGTAACTTGAAACATTTTTTACTGACAAGATTATATATTTTCAATTTCATAGTATTAAATATTCTTTTTTATTTTTGATGTAGGGTTTCCCTGTAGCCCCAGCTGGGCTGGAACTAACTATGTAGATGAGGATGGCCTCAATCTTATAGAGATTCACCTGCCTCTGCCTCCCAAGTGCTGGAATTAAAGATATGCATCTCCATGCCTGACTAAATATTCATTTTTAACCCAACGAATGTTGTTGTTGTTGATGATGATGATGACGATGATGATGAAGATGATGTATGTGTGTGAGTACATGGATGCACTAAATACATGTACTAAATACATGCGGGGGCCAGAGGACAACTTTGAGGAGTCCATTCTCTCCTTTGACCTTGTTAAGTCAGGGTCTCTCTTGTTGTATCTGCCATGCTGTGTACTCCAGAATAGCTGGTAGCAGCTTCTGTGTGAGTGTCTTTTGTCTGCCTCCCATCTTACCACAGGAGTGCTAAGATCCCAGATGTGTGCAGACACATCTGATTTTTTCACATGGGAATCTAACTTAAGTAATTAGACTTGGTGGCAGGAACCTTCACCTGCTGAGCTATTTTACCCCCAGCAAATATCCGTTTTTTTATTTTTAATTTTTTGATGTATTTATTCTTATTTTATGTGTATGTGTATTTTGCTTGCATGTATTTAAGTGCACCCATGCATGCAATGCCCGAGGAGGCAAGAAGAGGGCATTTGATCCCCTGAAACTGGAGTTACAGATGGTTGATAATGCCATGTGGGTAATGGGAATTGAACCTGGGTCCTCTGCAAGAGCAACCAGTGCCATCTCTCCAGCCGCCCTGCCCTGCCCCCCCCCGGAAATATTTTTGATAAATTGCTCATTTTTTTTGTTTATTTGAAGATATCAAGTCATACACATTTATAACAAATAAGTGATGGGACACAGTCTCACTGAAACACAGCTTCATCTCCAGTAACACTCTGCATTCCATTGAAATGTCACTGTCTTCCTTGTTTATCTCAGAAAAAGTAAAGGAATGAGGAAATAATTACCCCAGTTCTATTTAAAGAAATATGATTTTCAGAGTTGGTCTTCAGAAGAATCTGATTGGCTTTTAGGGAAAATAAATAGTGCACCATCTACCTACAGGCAATTTGTACCTTCCCTTCAATGCTGTTTAAAATGTAGTACTAGTAGTTCTCAAGCCTGGTGATTTAACAAACTGGTAGATTCTATCCAATTGTACAGTGTTTTGAATGCAACTTATTACTTCCATAATGTGCTCAACTGAGATGTTCCCTCCTCATTCCATCAGAGGAAGAGTATCACCATTCTTCCCATGCAGCTCTCATAGAACAAATGGTCAGCAGCAGCACCAGCACCAGCAGCACCAGCAGCACCAGCACCAGCCTAAATTAGGAAGTTAAAAATGCACATTCTCAGCCACTGAACTATTGAATCACAAGTCTGAAGGACTGAAGACATAGCTCCAGAGTAGAGTGGTTGCCTGGTATACACAAGACCCTGGAAATAGGAAACCTAGACACTAGAGAGTGTTTTGTCTATTCATATCATTAAAAATCACAAACCAGGTGCTGGAGAGATAGTTAAGCACTTAAGAGCACTGGCTGCTCTTGCAGAAGAACTGGGTTCAGTTCCCAGCATCCATATGGCAGTTAACAACCCTAAGTAACTCCAGTTCCCGGGGACTTGACACCCTCTTCTGAAGGCATTGCATTCTTGGGTGCACTAACATACTTGAAGGCAAAACATTCAAACACATAAAAAATAAGTAAATCACAAACCCATCCCCAGTACCTAAAGAAAACAGAAGAAATGTGGAGAAGAGGCCCAGCCTCCATGACTTAATGCACTCTCTAGGGGAGTAAAGTGCACTCCAGTGTGAGAACCACTGAAGTAGACTCATTCTTTGCTGATTACATGGCCTTATAAATCAGCTCATGGAAGAAATGAGCTTTAATAAAATAGGTTAGGGCTATTACTTCACAGATAGGGTCACAGTCACGTTAATAAAAGGACAGTGGTGAATCCGACAATGGGGTGGGGGGAATCATGCTTCCAGTGGCATTTGTGTGTCTCTAGGCAACTTAAAATTGGGGACTCAAAGACTGGCCCCAGTGTCTATAGTAGGGAGATCTGAACTAAAACTTAAATACTTGCCATCCTTTTCCTCCCCTCCATCCCCAAATGGGATCAGAGCCATTCCCTCTTCTCTTCAAAGCCAGTGCTACATGGAAAGAGAAGTGTCACTCTAAGCATCCATCAAGACTTCAAGGCAATGGCATCACACATACACACACAAATCCATGCCAGAAAGTTATGCAGTAGGCAGAGGCAGTGCTGGTTACTGGTCGTATAGTGGTGAGCACAACTGTCTTCCAGCAAACAGAGACAGAGAAAGAGTGTGGGACACCACAGCCCGAGAAGGGGCTGGAGAGTGACTGGCAAGATTGGGACTTGGGGTGGAGAGATTGGGAATAGAGACATTTAAAGCAAAACAGTAAACCTCACTTAAGGGTGTTTTGTTCACTCATGTCGTTAAAAGTCACAAATCCCATCTCATTCAAATTCCTACAGAATGATTTTTATAATAAACGCAAACTACTTAGAATGATGCTAAGATTTGTGCTGAGAGCTCATGAGAAGTGATTGCACTGGGAAGGCAGCTTTGCTTTGTGATTATAGACAGGGCTCCTTCAATCACTGCTAGATTTCAAGCAGGAAGTATGTTAGTTAACTGCCTCCAAGGGCCACCAGACAATTGCTCCTGATTAACTGTGGTCACCAGCAATGTCTGTTTGTTCTCAGAGAAGGAAGTGGAGTAAACAAGCACTGCCCCAAATGCCCTTGCCCTGCTGGCTCCCCACCGCCCTGCTCTCTCAGCACTCAGACCCTCCCTCTGCAGGGAGAAATGAGCTCTAAAATCTTGTTCAGCTGATGGTCAGCCTGGGCACTCCGGAAAGGAGGTGTGGCTTTAAAAAAATAATTAAAAATAATTTATGTGTATGCATACATGGGTATGTAAATATATGTATGCATGCAATGCCCTTGGAGGCCAGAAGAGGGCACTGGATCCTCTGGAGCTGAAGTTATGGATGGTTGTTAGCCATCATGTGGATGCTGGGAATGAAACCCAGGTCCTCTCCAAGAGCAGCCAGTGCTCTTAACTGCTGAGTCATCTCTCTAGCCCCAATTTGTTTTGTTTTTTGATACAGGGTCTCACTAGGTAGCCCAGGCTCACCCAGTACTCACAAGCTTCCTATCTCAGCCTTTCCACTGCCAGGAGTACATGTGTGTCCCACCCAAACTGGTATTTTAGTTAATTTTCTGTTTGATAAACATCATGACCAAAAGCAACTTGGGGAGGAAAGGGATTGTATTACAGGTTACACTCCATCATGGAGGGAAGCCAAGGTAAGAGCCTGGAGACAGGAACTAAAGCAGAGACCATGGGTGAATGCTGCTTACTGGCTTGATTCCAGGCTTGCTCAGCTTCCTTCTTCCTTCCTTTCTTTTTTAATTATGTATATTTTGCTTGCATGTATGTATGTAAGTGTGTAAATGTGCCCGTGTTGTGCAGTGCCTGTGGAGGTCAGAAGAGGGTATCAGATCCCTTGGAACTGGAGTTACAGATGGTTATTAGTTGGCTTAGGTGCTGGGAACCAAACTCAGGTCCTCTGCAAGAGGCTCTTAACCACAGAACCATCTCTCCAACCTCTCAGCTACCTTCCTTTCTCTCTTTCCTTTTTCTCTTCTTTCTTCCTCTTTTTCTTTCTTTCTTTTTTTCTTTCTTTCTTTTTTTTATGGTCTTTTTGAGACAGGGTCTCTCTGTAGCCACAGCTGGCCTGAATTTGCTGTGGAGACCAATCTGGCCTTGAACTCACAGAGATCTACCTGCCTCTGACTTCCGAGTGCTGGGACTAAAGGTGTGCACCACCATGCCCACAGTGAGCTGGGATCTCCTACATCAATAATCAATTTTTTTAAAAATGCACCACAGATGTGCCCACAGGCCGATCTGATCCAGGCAATTTTTCAAGTGAGGGTCTGTTTTCCCAGGTGTGTCAAATTGATAACAGAACTAAACAGGACATCTGGCATTATATCCCATTATTCTGTTTAATCTCTTGATTAATTCTAACATTGCTTCTTTGGGGTTTATCATGTATACCTCCGTATCAAATGTCTAATAATTTTTTGTGTAAACTGTCAAATTGATTATAACATTTGTATCAAAATTAACCTAGAAGAACCTAAACAAAGAGAAATACAAATATCGTGGGCTTATTCCACCTAAATACAGGTTTCACTACGAACCAGTCATAGTGTGTTAACTGGTTTAAGGATAGACAGATAGGTTGGTAAACAGAATAGATAGTCCTGAAGTAGTCCCACATGTGTATGATCAATTGACTTTTGACAAAGTTGGCAGATAATTAAGCGGGGAATGAAAATGTTTCGAACAAATAGTGTTAGCACCTGTATATACATATAGGAGAGAACTAAACTTTGATTATGACTACTTATCAATTTTACCAATCTTTTCCACTCTTAATTTTATCATCTGTGAAATATTGTGATTGTAAGTTTACCACTTTTCTGTGATTCTATAATCCAAATTCTCTAAAAACTACAAGTTTTTTGTCTTAGTCTTTTGTTGCCAAAATCCATCCTTTGGGGCTAGAGAGATGGCTCAGAAGAGGACTGGAGTTCTATTCCCAGCTCCCACATAGGGCAGGTCACAACCACTTGTAACTCCAGCTCAGGGGATCTGATGCCTTGTTCTGGCCTCTAAAGGAGCGTGTGTTCATATGCACATATCCACACTGACATAATTTTTTTAAAAAAATTGTTTAAATTTAATAACCACATGATTAGAGGAAGCATTTCATTACAGCTTTAACATATTCAGTAACACATTCCAGGGCAAGGATACATTTGATCGTTTTGAGACAAAGCCTCCTTGTACCCTCAACTGCCCTGGAACTTGCTATGGAGACGGGGTGGCCTAGATTTCACAGAGATCTGAGGGCCTCTGCCTCCAGACTGCTTGGTCCAAAGGCATTGTTAGTCAAATTCACTGCTGGGTGGTGCACGTGGCATCCATTTCCCTCCTCCCAAGGCTCTTGCGACAGCCTGAGGAAAAAAAAAAAATTGCCCAAACTCAGGGTTGAAGAATCTTAAGGAGTTTATTGAACTTGCTAACTGAGCTTGGGGTGCAGGTTTACTTACAGACAAACGGGCCCCCCCCTCATTTGGCTGTTTGAAAGTCCATACCCAAACATAAATCACATGGTTCTGGACAGCCTCACAAAATGGTGAAAGAGTGGCCTCCTGATTTTCTCAGCTTTTATACCCTTAGCCCCTCCCCTGCAAGCAGGTATGGTTAATCAATTGGCTGGAAGAGGGAAGGGGAGTGACTCCTTTGCAGAGCATCGGAAGGAGGCGGGTCCATGGCCCCTCATCACAGGGTCAGTGGAACACCCAGGGTCACAAGCATACTCTAGACAGGGATGGGGTGTTCTAGACTGGATGTTTGTTTCCTCTAATTCATGTCAAATTTCCCAATCCCTGGTGTGAGGGGGTATAGCAGTGGGGCCTTTGGGAGGTGATTAGGTCATGACGGCACAACACTCATAGAGGGGTGTTGGCACCCTTATAAAGCATATCTGGAGAGCTGCCTCAAACTTTCTGCCATGTTGGACACAGCAGAAGAGCCTCTGCTCCTTAGGTTTTCAGCGCAGACTAATCAGGCTGTGCTCCCCACCCCCTCCCCCTCAGCAGCCACAGTTTCTGTAGAGGAAAAGACAAGTCCAATACATGTGAGTCTCTGACCGCCTAACAAACAGACTCCCCCAAGTGCCTAGATTCCAGGAGAATGGAAAGCTGGCCAGGGAGCCTCGTGGATCCTTGTGCCTTTGCTCCCCTGGCTCTGGGTTTATAAGCATGCCCCCAAATGCCTGCCTTTTTATGTGGATTCTGGAGATCAAACTCAGGTGCTCATGTTCATGTGGCAAGCACTTCCTTTATGTCTAAGCTATCTTTCCAGCCCCATTATTTGAAATGTGGAAGTGCCCCAAACTGCTAAAGAATTTTCTTTTTTATTTTTGGGAAA
>NW_008358774.1:4838401-4839691 GCF_000622305.1 Nannospalax galili | reverse complement strand
TTATTTTTTCTCTGTGATTTTGACATGTGAATTTCTTTTGTAGTTTCTGACTCTTGTGTGATCCTCGGGGCCTTCAAGTTTAGTTCTGCTTCTTTTTTTGAACTTTATGTGTCTTTGTGGTTTACTTTTTGGGTATGAAGAGCTGGTTCGTCTAAGCTTCTGGTTCTCTCTTTTGATTTTATATTGTCGTGGCCGGATTTATTTTGTCTTCAGGAGTTCCGCGGTGGCCCAATTCCAATGTGGGTCAGAAGTTTTCAGACTTTCTCCTTAGGTCTGGAATCTTCTAAGAATGATTTTGGCCTCAGGAACTTGGGTGTTGGACTGAGCTGAGATCCTGGCCGTGGCCAGGCCATGCAGGGATGCAAAGGCAGATGGGGTGGGAATAAGCCCCAAGATTTCCCAGGGAGTGGACTGAGTAGCTGGATTGTACTGGATGCAAAGGATCAGGGAGGGGAAAGGTAAGCCTCGAGCCCCAGAAAGAGGCTGTCAGCTCCAGAAAGTGGCTGGTGGGTGTTGCAGGACCAGGGAAGTTGAGGGAGGTGAGGGCGGGCTGGATCCAGAAGCAGTGCTCCTGGGGCCCAAGGAAGGCACTAAGTTGGTCTGGGTGAAAATGATCAGGAAGCAGTATTGGTTCCCCAGGTGTCTGGGGACCAGAGACTAGGTATGGCGCAGGGCCCAAACTAGGAGTAGAGAACAGCGGAGGAGATGGAAGGGTGAACGCGGCTGGGGGAGTCAAGGCGTGGAGGGCTGCGCGATAGACTTACCCCAAGAGAGGCCTGAGGGCAGGAGAGCAGGCCAGGAGAGTTAGCTGGTGGTGCAGGTCCAGGGAAGCAGGGAGATGTGAGGGTGGGGCCAGGTCCCGAAGCAATGCTCCTGGAGCCCAAGGAAGGCACGAACTGGCCTGGGCGAAAAGGATCAGGAGGCAGCACCGGTTCCCCAGGTGTCTGGGGACCCAAGACCAGGAATGGTGCAGGGCCCAAACCAGAAGCAGAGAACAGCGGGGGAGATGGAAGGGTGAACGCGGCTGGGGGAGTCAAGGTGCGGAGGGCTCCGCGATAGACCCACCCCAAGAGGCCTGAGGATAGGAGAGCAGGCCAGCACTGACATAATTTTTTTAAAAATCTCAAAACCCTTCCCTCTAAAATATATATAATTGTAAAGTTCATCTGAAATTTTTTAGTTACAATCTCTATGTAATTTACTAAAGTTGTATATTCATTGCAAATGCATAAATTTGTTGCAAGTTATTACTCAGATCCTGTTAATGTGATTCATATAGCTATATATATA
>NW_008358774.1:4819752-4838358 GCF_000622305.1 Nannospalax galili | reverse complement strand
ATATATCTTACTAAATTCCAGAAAGCTCTGAATTCATACATACATGAGGAATCCATGTGAAGCCATTAGCATAGCACTTGGCACAGAGTAAGCCCTCAACATGTGTTAACTACTACTATCACCACCACTAACACTATCACTGCAATTATCATTATATATGATAAGCGAGTCCAGAAGTGATTCACACTTAATTAGCCCAGTATGGTGTCTCAACCCTGGCACTTGGGTCATTGAAGCCAAAGGAATACTACAAATTTGAGGCCAGCCCAAGCTATATAGTAAGTTCTAGGTCAGTCAGGGATACACATCAAAATCTTATTTCAAAACACAAACAAGGAATTAAAGTAATTGCAATGACAGAGATAGAAAGGACTTGCTCAACATCCATAGGAGACTAGCATTTACAAGGCAGTGGTACTGAATGATTCACTGAAATAACTGTGAGGAGACGGTGTGACAGGGCCCATGAAACCTGCCTCCCTTCCCAGGTGGACAGACTCAGAGGGCTTTCTCTCTCTACCATGTGTGCATACAGAAGTTGACCACGTATAATTCAGGAAGAGTTCAAACCAAGATCTGGGTCAGATGGCACCTTGAGGCTATCTTCCTGCCCTCCAGAACTGTGAAAAAGCAAACTGCTGTTATTTAAACCACTCAATCTGTTTCATTGGTAGTGCATACCTTTAATCCCAGCACTTGGGAGGCAGAGGTAGGTAGATCTCTGTGAGATGGAGGCCAGTCTGGTCTACATAACCAGTTTCAGGTCTGCTGTGGGGTTACAGGGAGACCCTGCCTCAAATAAAATAAAACAAAACAAAACAAAAAAACCCAAAACCCAAAACCAAAACAACAAGAAAAAAACCCCAATCCATTTCATTTGCAATAGTAACCAGACATGCCGAAGACAACTATAGAGCTTACAGTTAAATCTTTCTGCTCATTCATCTCAGGGTGTGAGTTCAGTCCTTTGAAATGAATCCTATTGTTAGTGGGAAGCTAAAGAACCTCTCCAGGTATTTTCATATTTTTGTAGATTGAGTGGATTCTTTCTGAGCATTGTAGCCAGTGACATCAATACCAGGGAAGTGGCAGCCCTTCGGTTAAGCTGCTTTAGTGAGGATCAGTTCTGCATGACAGGGCTACATTGCGAAGAACTGAATGAGGATAAAATGGCCAGAGGAGTCGGCTCCTTGGCGCTATTCAAGTTGATTAATGGGCCTTAGCAGGAGAACTGGCTGAGGCGTTGTCTTAGCTCACTGCCTCCACCTCCTGGAGATGTGAAGGCGTAGGCCGTGATGTTGGTTAGGTGTTTATGTTTTCCTTATAAATCCTATCATTCTCATAACTGAAAATTAGTATGACATGAAACAATAAAACACTATCACATCAGAGTAATTTATCTTAAAGATTAAAATACAACACTCTTTTTGGTGTCATTTTTATCTAGAAAAACAGATAACTGACTACCTCAGAGTCCCATCTGCTTCCTCAGCTTTTACAGTTTAGCAAGATTATTGATACAAAGGAAATTTTACAAAATATAATTTTGTAGCTGGCCTGGAACTCACTATGTAGACCAGGCTGGCCTCAGTCTCACAGAGATTCTGCCTGCCTCTTCCTCTCAAGTGCTGGGACTAAAGGTGTGGGCAACTAGGCTGGGCCAGAAACTAATTATTAGGAAATAAAATCCGGGTGTTTTGTTTATTGTTTTTGTTTGTTTTGCGACCGAACATATAGCCCAGAATGGAGTAAACTCTAGATCCTCCTGCCTCAACCTCCCAAGTAGTGTGATTACAGATTTGTGCCACCACTCCCAGCAGTAAAGAAATCCTTTTGTTGTTGCTGTTGTTGTTGCTGCATGCACACGTGTATGTAGCGTTCATGTATGTGTATATGCATGTTTGCATGTGTATGTGAGCATGTGTATATGTGAGTGCATGGGCATGCACATGTTTGCCTCTGTGTGTGTGTGTGTGTGTGTGTGTGTGTGTGTGTATGTGTGCACGCCCAAAGTTGATGTCAGGTGTCTTCCTCAATCACTCTCCACGTCCTTATTAAGGTTTACAGTCTCTCCTTCAACCTGGAGCTTGTCAATTCCATCTACTCTAGCTGGCCAGCTTGCTCTAGACAAGTGCTTTAACTACTGAGCCATCTGCCCCACCCCACTTTTTGGTTTTTGGATACAGGGTCTTAGGCTGCCTTTGATCTCACTGTGTAGCCAAGGATAACCCTGAACTCCTGATCCTTCTGCCTCTACTATGCCTGCTAAAATACAAAATCTTAAACCACCTATAATGGTATCAAGAAATAAGCTCCAAAAATCCAAACAAAATGTATGAAACTTCTAGAGAGGAAACTAAAATATCACGAGAGAAATGAAAGAGGTTCCAGTAAAAAAGTGATATGCTACTTTTGTGAATCAGAAGATTTAATATTATTTTTAAATATTTTATTTATTATTTTTATTTTATGTGTATGAGAGGATTGCCTGTATGTCTGTAAGTGCATGCATGTCATAAAATGCCCAAGGAGGTCAGAAGAGGGCATTGGGTCTCCTGGAACTGGAGTTATGGATGGCTGTTAGTTGCAATGTGGGTACTGGGATTTGAACCTAGGTCTTCTGCAAGAGCAGCCAGTGCTCAACCATAGAGCCATCTCTCCAGCCCTCAATATTATTTTTTGAGAAGATTCAATATTATAAATGGATCAGTTCTCAAATTTATATCAAGATTCGCTGCCAACTCAAACAGAACCCACAGACTCTTTTTTTAAAAGGTCCAATATATTTTTTACTTTTCAATAAAAAACAGTTCATTTTTATTGAAGCAATAGTACAAAGGAAAAGGACTTTGTGGGTCTATGCGTAGTAACTTGGGGAAGGCAAACAATTATCAGGTAAAGCTCATTTAGCAAAGTCACTGAATCTTAAGTTTCTAAGGAAATACAAAGGTCTATTATGAGAATGAAAAATAAGGGAAGATCAATTCCTGCTGAATAGTGTAACTAGTATTTATTTGTTTGAGATAAGGTCTTACTATGTAACCCAGGCTGTCTTTCAATTTGCCATCCTCCTGCCTCAGCCTCCCAAGTGCTGGGATTACAGGCATGGTCTACCTGTCCCCATTCCCAGTATGGCTTCAATGGACAAAGAAAAGAGTGTCCTTGTAAGAAAATAGAAATTGTTCAGAGCGCAAGTTCTCCCCATCAGGTAAAGGAGGTGAGAAGGTGGCTCTGCAACCCTGGGAAAAGGCCTTTACCACAACTAAGTCTGCCAGAACCTTGATCAAGGACATCACAGCTTCTAGAACTATGAGAAATGTTAGGCTTTCTAAAACTACTCAGTGGCTGGAGAGATTGCTTAATGGTGAAGAGCACTGGCTACTCTTACAGAGGACCCAGGTTTGAATCCCAGCATCCATATGGTGGCTAACAATGGTCTGAAACTCCAGCTCCAGGGGATCTGACACCCTCTTCTGAGCTCCGTGGTTATTGCATAACACAGGTGTACTTACATGCATGTGGGCAATACATTCATACACATAAAATAAGAATAATAAAATATTTTAAAACCATTCTGTATATGGTATTTTATGGTGCTCTGAGCTGACTAAGATGTAGACCTGCCTGAGGAAGATAAACAATAAAGATCTTCCAAGGAACTACAGGCTAAGAACATGAAGCGATCAAACAAAGACCAGTAAGAACAAGGCTTCTTCTGAGGGACCACCTGTTATGGGGAAGGCATTCAAAGGCTTTCAGTAGTTCAACTGATATTCTGATGTGGGAATAATCACATGAGTGTTAAAGTTAAAACAACTCAAATTATTTAAGCTGATTTAGAATGGCAATTTAAAAATAAAATCATACTTTGTTTTTGACCATGTTTACTATGTTTCTGTCATAATACAAAAGAGTTTTTGTTGTTTTTCTTCTTTTAAAATATGGGGCAGGGCTGGAGAGATGGCTCAGTGGTTAAGAGCACCAGTTGCAGTGGGTTTGGTTGCAGTACCCACACCAAGCAGCTAACAAACATTTGTAATTCCAGTTCCAGCGGATTGATGCCCTCTTCTGGCCCCTGCAGGCAATGCACTACATGGGTATACTTATGTATATGCATGCAAAACACTCATATATATATAAGATTACAATAAACAAACCAAAACTTCCAAATGTTGGACAAAAGTTTAGGATTATAGTTCAGGGGTAAAGTCCTTGCCTAGGATGTGCTAGACCCTGGATTCAATCCCCGGTGACACAAAACAACAACAAAACAAAACACAACAGCTGGGTGGGGTGGCACACACCTTCAGTTCCAGAAGCAGAAGGATCTCTGTGAGACTGAGGCTAACCTGGTCTGCATAGAAAGCTCCAGGCCAGCTGGGGCTGCAGGAAGAGCCTGTCTCAAAACAAACAAACAAACATACCCTCCCGCAAAAACAAACAAAACAAAATGGAACAATCTCAGGCAAGACACTGAGGTTGCACCTGTGTTCAAGATAACAAACCATACTGGCCAACATTTGCAAAAACCCAGATACCTGTAATATCTCCCTAGGATGACACAACAGCTTTAGGCATCCCTTTGTTACAGTAATAGCAATGGAAATAGCAGCAAAGATAATAATAGCCATTATTTCTGTCAAGGACTATTGTAAATGTTTTCCACATCTTGCCTTATTTACCATAGGAGGTCGATACTGTTATGCTCATTTTACAAGTGAGAACACATGAACAGAGTTAGCAGACAACAGTCAAGTGTTGCAGTTGGGGCGGTTGAAACCCAAGGGATAGTGCCTCATCTTCCCCCTTTATTACAGCACAGTGGCATCAGATCTCCTACCGTTCTGCTTCCTGCCAGATGAATGCTTATGCCAGCTGGGTTCCAGATTCCAAGCTCTTTCAGATCCACATCATCAAGGAAGAGGTCAGTGCTGCTGAGATGCTTGATCCCCACTCATCTCCACCCAACTAGTTCCAGCAATGCCCACAAGTGAGAACTAATAGCACAAGGTTTTGGGGGGTTTTTTTGTTTTGTTTTCTTTTGTTTTTTAATGCCTGAAAACAGCCATTCCTGGGCACAGTCCAGACCACCTGCCACTTGAAAGCCTTGGGTTTAATTAAGTCTTTAGTGAACAAAAGTCTGGGTTTCTTTTTCAGGTAAAAGTTATTATATTAGTCATTTGATAAAAAGACTCTGGGTTTCTGAAAATTGCTTTTACAAAATGAGCTGGGTGTGGGGTAGGGCATGGATGTAATCCCAGCACTCAGGAAGCTGAGGCAGAAGAATCAGGAGTTCGAAGTCTGGCATGACTACATACCTTGTTTTTTTTAAAAAAAGAAAAAAAGAAAAAAATCCCTGCTGCTTTTGCCTACAAATGTTTAGTGAGACATGCTAGATGCCACAGAGCAGGCTTTTTTTTTTTTTCCTTCTCTGGAATTAAATTTAACATGTATATTAATTTAAACTGTTCTTTTTAGTTAACCCACAGAAGTCTTAATAAGATACTTATCTGTACAAAGGTATAAAAATGAAGGGATAAGTAACAGGCAAATAATCCAATGCCACAAACTACAACCGATAAAAATTGTTTGATAGGGCTGGAGAGTGGCTCAGCAATTAAGAGCACTTGCTGCTCTTGTAGAGCTCCCCAGTTCAGTTTTCAGCATCCATGTTCCATCGCTTACAACTGCCGGTAACTCCAGCTCCATATGATTTGACACCCTCTTCTGATCTCCCAGAGTAATAGCACTCGTGCACATACTTCACAGCACACACCCAGATAACATAATTTTCAAAAAAAGTAATTACATATATAAAGAAGTTCAAACAGATTTAAGGTGGAAGAGGAGGAATAAGACAAGAAAGAGAAAAGATGGTGGTGAAGATAAAAGAAGGACACAAAGGTGTTGCTTGACATTAACCTTCAGAGAACAAAATACTCCAAGTGACAGCAACCCTACCTTGCAGACCCCATTGGACTGACTTTTGGTACTTTGAGGTTCTCTTAATGACTAGAACAAACTTGTTGAGTTTTATGGGCCCACTGGATAATACACATTTGGATTACGGGGACACAGGTCTGTAATCCTAGTACTCAGGAGACTGAGACAGAAGGATCATGGACTTGAGTCCAGCCTGGGCTACGTAGAAAGTTCCAAATGAATTTGGGTTACATAGTAAAACTTTGTTTTGTTTTTTAAAATATTTTATCATTTTTATGTGTATGCGTGTACTACCTGAATGTAGGTAAATGCACCTGTCTTGTGCAATGCCTGAGGAGGACAGAAGAGACCATCGGATTCCCTGGAACTGGAGTTACGGACAGTTGTTAGCTGCCATGTGGGTGCTGGGATTCGAACCCGGGTCTTCTGCAAGAACAGCCAGTGTTCTTAATCGCTGAGCCAGCCATCTCTCCAGCCCCAAAACTTTGTTTTATAAAACAACACAAGACAAAATGAGAAAGAAAAATGTGCATGTTATATAACATGAGACTAAACCAGCCATTGTCACCTAATACAGCTTGAATAACCCAGTACACTGATATTCTCTTCCTCATCTGCTCTTTGAAATATATTTCCTAAGAAGATTCAATCCTACTGTAGAAAAAACCATGACAGGGCACACAGCACTTACAAAGATATGTTCTGCAGGGCGTGGTGGAGCACGCCTTTAATCCCAGCATGAGGGAGGCAGAGGCAGGCAGATCTCTGTGAGTTTAAGGCCAGCCTGGTCTACATAGTAAGTTCCAGTCCAGCTGGGGCTACAGGGAAACCCTGTCTCAAAAAGACCCCCAAAAGAAAAGCCCCTCTGCCAAAAAACCCCAAAGATTATATGTTGTATTCAGAAAATTCCCAGTGTTAAAATGAAAGTTGGAAAGGATTTCTTTCCTGTGTTTCCTTTAATCCCATTTCTGTGCCATGAAATGAATAGAATTAGGACTCAGAGGGAGGGAAAGAAGAAGGTATCAGACGGGGCAAAGCAGGTCAGTGAAGAGTGGGTGCCAATATTTTCCACAGAACTGTTGTCGGTCTGTGGTGAGACCTTCCAGCTGGTGGAGCTGCAATGTTAAAGTATTATGGAGTAGGGGAGTAGGCTCTTTATTTATTTATTTATTTATTTTATTTTTTATTTTTTGGTCTTTTTGAGGCAGGGTCTCCCTGTAGACTCAGCTGGCCTGGAATTCGCTATATAGGCCAGGCTTGCCTCGATCTCACAGTAATCTGCCTGCCTCTGCCTCCTGAGTGCTGGGATTAAAGATGTGCACCAACACACTCAGTGTGTTTTGCTCCTATTTTTTACGAGGCACTTACATTAGAAGAAAATCTTCTAGATGCATTATTTAAGCAACCTGGTTTTAGGGTTCAGAGGAAATGTTTTCAGTCTTTAATCACCAAGTTTCTTATAGTTTTGATACCTAAGTAGAATTGTTGGGCACCAACATGGAGGCTAGGTTAGAGTCAACATGCCTAGGTTCTAATGCTGGCTCTAGCTGTTAGCAATTGTGAGACTTGGATACGTTCCTTAAATTTTTATGCTTAGTTTCATTTCTAAGTGGTAAATGGCTCCTAAAACAAATGATGATAATTCAATGAGGGATGGAAATGGAGAGCTTGTGAGACTGGCTTGTGGTACAGCAGCACTAGCCTATACTATGATCACTTTTTATTTTCCTATTCAGTGAGATGATTAGACACATGAGCTGAGTACTAAGCTTTGACTTCTGGTCTTTTTCCAGTTTTACTGTAATTTGTCCTATTGGCAAGGCAAAGAGCAGGTAGGAACACAACTCAAATATATATTTTTAAATTTTATTTAATTTTTTAATGTGTATGAATGTATTGCCTGCATGTATGTAAGTGTACCCATATTGTGCAATGCCCGAGGATGTCAGAAGAGAGCATTGGATCCCCTGGAACTGGAGTTACAGATGGTTATTAGCCACCATGAGGGTGCTAGGAATTGAACCCCGGTCCTCTGCAAGAGCAGTCAGTGTTCTTAACTGTGGAGCCATCTCTCCAGCCCCAGAACTCAAATATTTATAAAGATTCACCCAAAGTCTTTGTGCTGGGCATAGTGGTATATGCCTGTCTGTAATCCCAGTACCTGTGAGGCTAAACCAGGGAGATTCTGAGTTGAGATCAACATAAGCCAGACTCTGTCTCAAAAGCAAAAAGCCAAAAAACCCCAAACAAAACAAAATTGAAAAAAAAAAAAAAGCGCCATCTTTGTAGGCAAAGATAAGGGAAAAGAGAAACCAAAAAGAAAAATGAATAAACAACTTGTCCTTAGTTTTGTTATTCTGGTTTTTGTTGTTGTGTTCTTTCAAGATAATTAAGCTTATTATTATCAATGTGGTTTATTTTGGATGCTATTAATGTTCTTAGATATTAATTTTTTTTCACATATATAGTGAATAGTAATACTTAGATGGACCCAGAACTTAAAACAATTATATTTAGTGTGTGTGTGTGTGTGTGTGTGCACATACAACAGCACACATGTGGAGGTTAGAAGGTAACTTGTGGGAGTCCTCTCCTACTACCATGTGGGTTCTCAGGGATCAAACTTGGGTTTGTCCTCAGGCTTGGCAACAAATGCCATCCACTGAGCTATCTCAATGGCCCCAGAGGTTATTTTTTGACCTACAGTTTGTATTTGTTTATTTTAAATACATATCATGAAAAATAAGGAAGAAAATAGGGATAAAAATCAGGAAGAATTAGGAGACAGCACTTGTGGGCACATTATGCCATCAGGCTTTATCTAAAGGTGGTTTCTGTTTTCAAACATCCTCACTGCTTACAGGAAAATAGAAATATATCCCAATATAAAATATAAGCATAAAAGCTTAAATGAACCAGATGTAGTGGCTCATGTCTCTAATCCCAGCACGCAGGAGGTTAATGTAGGAGGCTAGCTTGGGCTAGATAGTGTGGAATGTCTAATTAGTCCCTAAGAGTATAAGTGACATCTGCCCTGTCTAGAGATGATTCCCAGTCCTCAGAGAGTTGCTTTGGGTAAGGTGGTGTGGGCTGGCAAATGCCAGAAATGCAGTCACCACAGAGGTTTCTTTTCTTCCTGAGAATTTCTCTCTTGCAAGTGGAGAACCATATTATGAACCAGATTCACACCACAGTTTCTGAGGAAAACAGAAAAGGGAGAAAGAGAGAGAGAAGGAAAAGGAATGAGTCAGACAGGTGCCAAGGCCTTTGCACAGTGCCTGTCTCCACTGGGCCTCTCTCCAAGCTCTCACAGTCATATTCCCTGGGTGGTTTGAATTCAGATAAATTGAGAAGCTATGTCTCCATGGGAACAGCAGGGAGAACAAAATGGGGAATCAAGTTAATATTTATAGCCCATGACCGCTGATCTGGTGTGCTGATTTTATTCATTATGTTATCTCAGGGCTAAGGTGAAAAACAGGTATGCACAGTTATGGACGCTTTAGTTTTCAAATCTATACATTCTCCTTCCACCCCATCCCTAAAATTTCAAATAGTGACATTAGTTATGGAGGTTTGTAACTGTCCTTTGGGTGTGTTTGGTAGAGGGAACACAGGCTGACCTCATTCAGTTATCTCAAGTTCTCAATTTCTTCATCTCTAAAGAGGAAGAGACTTACCTCTCCCAGCTATTGGGAGAATTCAAATGAAGCCCCCGAGGCTTGCACAGAGTATATTCTTAACAAAAAATGAACATTATTATTCATATTGTTGTTGACTCTCTGGTTGCTTAAATGGTTCTCATCACATTTGATTAACAGAAAAGTGGAGATAAGAAACAGAAAGGAAGAAGTCCTATTTAGCAGAGTTCTGTGGTTTCAGTGTAGTTTAGAATTGATGATGTCTGCATTCTCTGGCTTTGCACAGCACAATGAAGGCTCCTGTTTTCACAGCCTTACTGCACTGATGTGTGTTTTTAAACATCTTGCCAAGTTTCCCATGACTTTTCTATTTTATTGTTATTTCCAGGCTGTCAGACAGGCAGATTTCCTCAGCTCTGAGAGCCAAAGCTCAAGGGATACACAACCCACACAGAAGCCTCTGCCAGCGCAGACTGTTTGCTTTGTCATGGCAACCCTTGTCACTTCCATCTGGATAGTGAGTGATGATGTCATTATTAAGAGAAGACCAGGGAGCAGAGAGAAGTAGTGTGGATTGTAGGATGATAGAGAATCATCTTTCAGTCAGTAATGGTAATAGGGCAAAGGAGCAGGCAGCACAGGGCACTCAGCCTGTCTTTGATAAGGGAAGAACTGAAGAGTGGTATTTGTGTGATTTTAAAAAGAATGCACGAAGTGACTTCAGCATATAGGCAGTTCCTGCTGGTGTTTAGTGAGGCTTCAAATGGCTCTCACAGTCTGGTGGTTCTTTTAAGTCTTGGGGACAAAGTGTATCATGGTCTGGTCAGAGATCTGCTGACTAGAGATGGGGATAAATCAGGCCACGCTCAAGAGACAGGCTGCCTGTGGGAACCAGGAAGGGGCTGCATTAGCTTGAAGATGTAATCTGTGTCCAGAGGCCCTTCGATGAGAAAAAAAGGGGAATATTAATGCTTACTCCAAGGACTGACATAACTGGGGACTGTCTCAGGCAGTCTGAGAATGTGTGGTCATTATTCCTGTCATGGGAATAATCACTCCCTGCTTTCCTCATTATCAGGTGACATTTTCCAGGAGGGCTGCCACAGGACCATACACAGGTGACAGGGCCACCTACACAGTTAAAGTACTAGGTGACTGGTCTCTATGTCACCCCCAAAATAACAACTGAGTAGTTGGGAGAGAGACTGAGTGCTCTCTCTCTCCCTCTCTCCCTCACACACACACACACACACACACACACACACACACACACATACAACCACAGCAAGACAGGGTCTCCCTGTACCCCAGCTGTCCTGGATTCACTATGGAGACCAGGCTGGCCTTGAACTCACAGAGATTCACCTGCCTCTGCCTCCCAAGTGCTGGGATTAAAGGTGTGCACCACCATGCCCAGCACTATTTCTTTTAGTGTATACTTTTAAATAGGAATTTAAATTTCTTTTGAACTTTTTCAAATTTCTTAAAAAATTTACATCTTGTATGTATGGGTGTTTTGTGTGCATGCATATAAGTGCACCACATGCATGCAATGCCCATGAAGGCAAGAAGAGGGCATCGTATCTCCTGGAACTGGAGTTATAGGTGGTTGTAAGCCACCATGTAGGTGCTGGAAACTGAACCTGGGACCTCAGCCAGAGCAGCCAGTACTCTTAACTGCTGAGCTATTGCCTCTCCTTTGAACTTCCTTAATCTTGGCATTAATTGCTAAAATGACTTTTCACTGCTAATATTGTAGTCAAACCTATCAAACATAAAAACTGCAATCACCAAGGAAATATTTTATTTGCACTCACTGTAAAGCGTCCCTTCTATATACATGATGTCCTCCTCGCCCACCTTCCAACAAGCCTTCAGAACTTCTCCAAACCAGTGAGGTGGCAGGAAATGACAACCTAGAGTACTTCTGAGTGTGCTTAGGTTTCAGGGTAAAAGCAGGAGAGGGGAAGGGGGAATGTTCTTGAAAGTTTCCCGAAAGCGTTTCCAAAAAATGCTTTCTCTAATTGGATGCAATATTAATAGCTCGTTATGTCTTAATTTTTTTGATTTATTTAATGTGTTTTGCCTACATGTATGTAAGTGTACTCATGTCATGCAATGCCTGTGGAGGCCAGAGGAAGGTATGGGATCCCCTGGAACTGGAGTTATGGATGAATGTTAGCTGCGATATGGGTTCTGGGAATTGAACTTGGGTACTTTACAAGAGCAGCCAGTGATCTTAACTGCTGGGCCATCTTTCCAGCCCCTCATTATGTCTTTTAATGTTTAGTACACAAAATAGACTTAACCTAGTAGCTGATTTTCATCAGTTAAGCGGGGGGCAAGGTTAGCAAATATGAGGCTAGCAAAACCCTATCTCAAACACACATACACACACACACACACACACACACACACAGAGACCAGAGAGAGAGAGAGAGAACAAGAACATGAGTTAAACATGGGTCAGACAGCAAGGTCTTAAAACACTGAGTTAAGACAGGTGAATTTATGGGTAACTATTAAATTTAATATGTAATAATTTGATCTGAAATGTAGTGGTACTGCCTATAACCAAAGCCTGGGAAGCTGAGGCAGGATTGTCATGCGTTGAAGACCAGCCTGGACTACACTTCAAGCATTTTGACGCTATAAATTTTTCTAGGTGACCACTTCCTTTTCAAACTGCATGTACCAATGAAAAGTTCTTAACATCCCTATGCCGACTACTACTGCTATTGATTTAGACGATAGTTTGGTATTTCATATGCTATCTAACCAACCCTTAGGGCAAGATAAGAGTTAAATTACATGTGTACAAATACACAAGTTTTTATGGTTTTATTTTTGGGAAGTGTAGGTTGGTCTGGGTGTGTTTTGAGACAGGGTCTCACTTTTTAACCTAGACTGACCTGGAACTCATCATCCCCCTGCCTTAGCCTCTTGAATACTGGGATCACAGTGTTACCACACCACACCACATCACAGTTTATAATTAAAGTTTTTTAAAATCATTTCTTTAAGATGGTCTTACTAAAGGAGAGTACTTGGGGATCACTTGTGTGCATGGGCCTAGGTAGTGAGGCAGTGAGGTTATGCAGGCGGAAACATACAGACTTACATTCCTGTAGTAGCCAAAGGCGCCTTCCAAATGAACCTGTAGTTGAAGAATGACCAAACTGGCCTGTACAGTATGCAGTGTGTAGAAGGAACCTGAAAGCCACTCAAGCTTTCTCCATAGTGCAGATCTCATTTGATCCCCAAGCACTCCCCTTAAACACAGTGCTCTACTGAAAACCTCCTTAAGGTAGAAGGGAATGCAGGTCTTCAAGTACTAGGCAGAAAGCAATCCAGCCATTATAGGGGTCAAAGTCACTGTCCTGCAATGCTGTTCTCAATGAAACACAATTAAAAAGCTTTTAGTTTGTTAATGATTAAATAAGCTTAAATATATAAATGTAAAAAGAAACCTTAGCCAAAAAATAACTGTTACTCTGAATTTTAAATAAGCCTTCCATATGTAAGAAGCTGGAAAAATGTCACTGAAGTTAAATGAAAGGTAATTTGAAGATTCACGACTTGACTTCATGGCCGTGGCCTCTCCCCACAGTGTGTGTGTGTGCACGCGTGCTTGCACGCACTTGAATGAGGTTATAACATATATAACCCTTTAAGTAAAATGACATCAAACATTTTATTGGTATTTCATGCTTGGTAGATTTTAAACAAATGAAACAACTTTGTTGAACAGAATTTTTTTTAATACAATGTCTATGTGTACATGGACAACTGAGAACAGGAAAAACCCACAACTTAATGTTTTAACAAATACAAGCTGTTGCTAAAGATCATATGCTTGGATTTAAAAGAAATAATCCAATTGATGAATAGTCTCTCATTCGATCCAGCGGATTAACCAATCACTCACTGTATAAAACCAATACATTATAGTGGCATAAATTTATCTCTTTTTTAACACTCCACATAAAATTTTCTCTCAGCATTCCTTTCTCCCTCTCCATTTAGTCATTAGTTGTCTCTTAAGTGGGAAAATAACATTGGATTTCTATTAGCAAATCAAAGTGCAAGTTTGTACAGCGAGGTGCAGCAGCAAAAGTGGAGAGCGATGACAGAAGGTGGAAAGCTGACTGAGGCACACAGACGAGGACATCCATGAAGACCCTTGTCCTGGGCACCACACAGTCAACAGTCCAGCATTTTCTCATTGCTCTGAAACGAGCAAAACCAAATTCTTTTTTGATTTAAAGAAACATTAAATCTTTATTTCCCCCCACATAATTTGTGATCACGTAAGGCAAAGATAAGTCCCACCATGACAGGGGACAGCAGCAACATACAAACTTCAGAAACAGCCTGAACCGTCAATGACATTCCTCACGGAGCATCAGACAGTGTATCTACTGAAGCAAATATGCAGTGTTGTCACATTGTTCTAATTTATTTTATTTACCTGAAAAAAACTTTATAAATACATTACTTAAGAGGACAGTAAAGTATTTTCTTGCTCTGAAAAACATAATTATTTTCCACAGCTTGTTAGTACACTTCTATAAAAGGAGTTGCAAGAAGACAGGTCTGCAGAATGCCATGTACAAGCTGCATTTACAAGACCTGGTAATTTGCCTATCATTTGCCTCTACAAATAGAGTCCTTTGCAGTAACATTTAAATAAACAGGTTTATTTAAACACCTCCCAGCCACTCTACTTGTAGAGCAAAGAGGTACTTAGTTTTTCAAGTATTACATTGTAAAAGGTAATTTATTTTTGCCAATTTCATATATTGAAGTTTAAAGACCAAAATATCTATGTGAAAAATCATGCCTAGAGCCCATATCTTTTTCAGTCAAATGCTCTTGTCTTGTAAAGAATGCAGAAAAATATTGATTTGCTAAGAAGGAGCACACTAGAAAAAGCCATCTTAAGGTACCGAAGATTAAGGAGCATTTTTCTTTCTAATGGCAAAAATTATTAGAAAAGCTATCCAGTCTGTTGTCTTTAGCTGGTTTTAATAAGTCTTTTCAAAATGATGGTCAAGAAATCTTTAGAAAACTGGAGAAAGGGGGATACTCCTTTGGAACATGAAATAAATTCCATTAACTGTAGAAAATTTTTGCTTTGGTTCTTCAGAGGAAATGCTCATATAACTTCTACATAAGGAGACAGAAAAGAAAGCAGATTAATAAGAATTCATCTAAAATTTTACTTACAGAAAGCAGATCTTACATTTCTAGAAAATTACCATGCTCACATATACATTATACATAGGAACAAGCAATTGTGGGGCTGGGAGTATAGCTCAGTGGTAGAGCACTTGCCTAGCTAGCATGCATGAGGCTCCGGGTTCAACACCTAGCACCACAAAGCCAAACCGAACACAAACAAGAACAGACCGTTGTGTTGGGATTAAAAGGCATATCATCCTACTTCAGCTTAGGGTATAGCACTTATTTCTATAAACTGCAAGCATTGGTAGTTTAAATCCCTAACCTCTAAGAAAAGTTCATTGGTTTGTCTTGTATCTTCAGTATTCAATGCTTAGGGCTCCAAACTTATACCAGAGGCTGAAAGCTTATTGGTTACCTGGAGGAGTACTACTATACACCACTCAAGATTGGAAACTAGCCCGTATTTCCTAGGGAAGATAAAACACTGGATAGACAGTAATGATAGGTAGCTTAAAGGGTGAGTTAAGACATGTCAGCAAAGCAGAAAATCGGGTAAAGTTCTTCCCTCCCTGACAGTCTTGGACATGGCAAAGGAGGAAGCAGCACCTGCCATGTTTCTACCAGCAGAATGTGAAGCGGATTGTTCCCAGTGACCTCGCAATCAGTCAGAGAGGGACTACATGACACAGCCATAACCTAGAATGTGGAGTTTACTAAAATCAGTACTAGAGGAGAAAGGAAGACACGCTTCCTTTGGGGATGGGCCTTTTACTTGTTAAAGGGTTGTTACAGGTTCACAGATTGAATCTAAAAGGCAAAAGCATTTAACCTCAAATAATTCTTTGCTGACTTTATTTCAGTATCTGGCATTTGGCCAGTTTTCTTCATAAGAATAATATAAAGAGCTGGTGGCATAGGCCTTTAATCCTAGCTCTCAAGAGGCAGAGGCAGGCAGATCTCTGTGAGATCAAAATTAGAGAGATCTACATAGTGAGTTCCAGGCCATGTGGGGCTACATAGTGAGACCCTGTCTCAAAAAAAAAAAAAAATTATAAAGAAATGTTGGTGACTGTGATCTGGGAAGACAGGTGGACAAAACTCAGGTTTGCCAAGAGAAGGAGCTGGGATTATCTCACTTATTACTGACCCTGCTGGGATTATGCTGTTGAGCTGGCAATGAACACTGAGTATTGATCTTTATTTTGGGGGTGCCTACATTGCTACTGCTCTTTTTTGCAGGAAGACTTCAGGTCAATTTTGAGTCATGAGGACTGTATAATACTCCCAGGCAGGTTCAGTAGTAATTATAGTCACTGAACAAGGGAAGACCCTTGGGTTCATTGTTATCCTAGTTTGGAGTGCTGTTCATATTACTGATAGCCTAGTAATCTGTTGCATTATGTTCTAAAAAGACAGCAACAACATAAGCACCCAGGTAGCCAAACCCAAATAAGAGAAAAATGACAAGAGAACCCAAGGCAACTGTCAAGTATCTAAAAACTGACAAAGCCTCAGTTTTGTTTCCAGTGGGAGGAAGCCAAGCCATGGCCTAACAGTTACAGAGGCATCTGTCTCAACATGAAGCACATTCTCATGGGGGAGATGCATGGCACCCAATGCTGTGTTGTATAGCAAGGCTGGTGGATGCCTGTTGGGTGCTGCAGAACAAGTGGGAGTAAAGAAGGGGCCTAGAAGTTGCCCAACGGAACTAAAAATCCAGCGTTCTATGATCTATCACAACCTTTTCCACAGTGGCTTTATTCTCTTAAATGACAAAATGACTGTCCTCTCTTGGGTATCGTGTTTCTGATGATTATAGAAGGGAGTTGAAGGCAAGTTTACCTGTGGTCTGTTGTGTCTGAACACCATCTACCTGAGGTAGGGGCCCAAGTGTCCCTTCATCATCAAATGCCAAAACTGGTTTTAAAGGAATTTCTGGGTTCTCGTTGGTAACATCTAATCTGGATGCTTTTGATCCAACAGGCAAGTTTATAATTTCTTCAAAGTTTTCATTCTGAATAGATACTCCATTTTCACTTGGCTGTTTTTCCAAATTAGGAGAACTGAGGAATGAGAAAGCTCAAAATTAGAATGAGTTAGCATTAAAATATTTTTAGAGAGCCAGGTATGGTGGTATACATCTTTATTCTAGCACTGGGGAAAAAGAGGCAGGGAGAGCTCTGTGAGATGGCGGACAGCCTATTTTACATAGCAAGTTCCAGGCCAGCTGGGGCTACAGAGAGACCTCTCAAAAAAAAAAAAAAAAAAAAAACAACAACAACAAAAAACCAAACCAAATCAAACCAAAAAAAAAAAAAAAAACCCAAAACCAACCAAACAAAACAAAACCAAACAAAAATATAGAACTAAAAGTTGTTTTAACATTATTTTACAACTTTGTAACAAGAAAGCCAGGGCCACTGAGATGGCTCAGTGAGTAAAGGTGCTTGCTGCCAGATGGTGTAAACCCAATCACTTGAGTTCAATCCCTGGAATTCACATAAAGGTAGAAGAAGAGATCTGACTCCACAAGGTTGTCCTCTGACCTCCACTTGTATGCTGCGGCATGTATGTCCCCTTTCCCCAATAACAGTAATAAAGAAGATAAATGTTAAATTTTAGATTGACTATATCATTATAACAAAAATGGGGAGTTGTCACAACTTTATATGTTTGTTTAAAAAAATTGTTTTGTTCTAACATATATTAAATAGAACAGTTTTTCAGAAAAGATCAGCATCAACCATATCTTTAGTTCTATGGTTAGCCATTTCATTGGTCTGATGAGTAGCACTTATGAAGACCTTGAAATCAAAGACAGGACCCTAATTCAAAACAGGGAAGAAATTAGTTTGCATGAAGTCACACAATTGCTAAAAGACAGTCAAGAATAAATGCATTTTTTTATATTTTTTTATAATTAAAAATAAATTTTAATTTATTTAATTTCATTTTATGTGTATGAGTGTTTTGTCTGCACGTATGTAAGTGCACCAGTGTCACACAAGGCCTGCAGAGGCCAAAAGAGGGTGTTGGATCCCCTGGAACTGGAGTTACAAGCCAAGTAGGTGCTGGGAACAAAACCCGGGACTTCTGCAAGAGCAGCCAGTGCTGTAAACTACTGAGCCATCTCTCCAGCTCCTATCCATATTTTTAATAGTATTTTTTTGTTTCAAGATAGGGATCTTGTCATGGCTAGCCCAGAACTCCAGGGCTAAAGTGATCTCCTGTTTCATCTTCCTGAGTCACTGCACGATAGATTCTTGCCACTCTACCCCATTGTCTCTTGCTCTCTGGCTCTATACTGCTCTCTTTCAACCATGTTTTACACTTCTGGGCTTTTCAAATTCCAGCTATCCCTGAATATCCCCAGCCTCCTAAAATGCTTGTATAATTTCATAAAAATTGTTCAAGACCAGACTTCTTACCTTTGCTTTTTAATTTACTTATTTTCTACCTACAGTTGCTCTTACAATGCCATCCTTTCCAGCAATATAGGAAGGCCTTTATAGTATATACTTATTATTACGCTTCTATTGCAACGAAAATGGCCATAGAGTAAACATGTTGGAATGCTTTTTACCATTCATTTTGCTGAACTGAAGTAGTAGGTATAATTTGTTTGGTGCATAACAAATTACCCATAATCTTAGTAATGCCAACTGCCTTCTCAAATGGTAAACGCTACCAAATTCAACCTTTCCACTGCATGCACTCATTCTATCCTTTCTCTCTCCCTCCCTCCCTTCCTCTCTCCTATTCCCTCCCTTCCTCCCTCACCCCTCCCCTCCCCTCTCTCCTCTCTCCCCTCCCTTCACCTCCCCTTATTAATCTT
>NW_008358774.1:4794427-4819715 GCF_000622305.1 Nannospalax galili | reverse complement strand
TTTTGAGACAGGGTCTCCCTGTAGCCCCAGCTGACCTGGAACTCATTATGCTCATTATGTAGACCAGCCTGGCCTTGACTCACAGAGATCTGCCTGCCCCTGCCTCCCGAGTGCTGGGATTAAAGGTCTGTGCCACCACGCCCAGTTTATTAATCTCTCTTTAAAGGGAAGATGTACGTTCTAAGTGTTTCACAAGGCACTACAGGGTCTGAAAATATTATTTATAAAAGAGCATGGAAGGGGCTGGAGAGATGGTTCAGCAGTTAAGAGCACTGACTGCTCTTGCAGAGGACCTGGGTTTGATTGCCAGCACCCACATGGCAGCTAACAACCATATGTAACTCCAGTTCCAGGAGATCTGACACCCTCTTCTGACTTCCATGGGCATTGCACGACATGGGTGCACCTACCTACATGCAAACAATACACCCATACACATTGAATAAAAATAAAATATTTGCCAGGTGTGGTGGCACATGCCTTTAATCCCAGCACTTGGGAGGCAGAGGCAGGAAGATCTTTGTAAGTTCAAGGCCAGTCTGGTCTACATAGTGAGTTCTAGGACAGCTGGGGCTACAGAGAGACCTTGTCTCAAAAAGAGAAAAAGAAAAACAAACAAACAAAAACCAATAGAAATAGCATACTCAAGAATGTGATGGTGTTATTCTATTGTTTAACTCAGGAGGGAGAGGAAGCTTGGCATCATCCCAGCTGCATGAGCGTGCAGTCACACATATGTGTGCAACACTAGCCTTTCTGACTATCTGGGTTGCTGCATCCATCCTTAGGCACTTTCTCAACACCAGTGGCCAAAATTTCTATAACCAGAGACCTAGTTTTGGTTCTCAATCCAAAGAGAGTTTAAGAAGTTTTGGTAGAAGATAAGGGACATGACTGTATCTCCAAATCTTTCTCCTCTGGTGATCTTCACACTTGTGACCCTGTAAAGCAGCAAAGGTCAACCTAATGCTTGAGGCTAGCAGGCTTCCCTTTCTCCTCACGGGCCTACCCATTCTTTCCTGTTAGAAATTAAAATGAATAGTTGTGTCAGATGCTTTAGATGACCAGCCATTACAGGTTCAGGGGACAGTGCAACCAGCAGAAACTAACTGAAATTGAAATCTGTGTGTTTATATTATAGCTCTGAGCCCTCTTGGATAAGAGCAACAGCTTTTGTATTCCTGTACTTTAGATAAACTTTAGAGGTTAAAGCTGGGTGGATGATGGTTGATTTCACTCAAAGGAAATTCAGGAGTATGGGGAAATTGGACAGCCCATGTAGCTGATCAGAACCAGGACTTCATTGCAGCTTGGCATTAATAATGTCCTAACAAGGAATTTTCAAATTAGTGATATATTGTCTTCCTCTTTGAGAGGAATTTGGAAATGTTACTTCTCCTTTGATACAAGGTCTCCCTGTAGCCCCAGCTGGCCTGGAACTTACTACGTAGACCAGGCTGGCCTTGAACTCACAAAGATCTGCCTGCCTCTGCCTCCAGAGTTTTGTGATTAAAGGCATGCACCACTACTCCTGGCAATGTTACTTCTTTAAGTAAAATTAAGAGCAAGAACGAATTCACAAGATTTGGAGGAAAAGACTGGATCAAACTTGAACATCACTAAAAAGTCTTCATTTCAAAAGGAAGAAATATTTTGTTAAGAAGAAAGTCCCTGAGGGCTTTCTACAAGTGAGCAGAAAATGCCCTCTGGGTTGTTGGGTAAGCAGGATAGAAGACTGCATAGGCATCAGAGCCTTTTAGCTTTTAGCTGGGTGTGTAAGAACAATCAGAATGCTCCGAGAAACTTAAAATATGATTTCCTCCGAGCCACATGTGATGGCTTACATCTGTAATTCCAGCACTTAGGAGGCGAAGGCAGGACAAGCACAAGTTCCAGGTGAGCCTAGGCCTCAGAGAAAGACTGTCTCAGAAAACAAAACAAAACAGAACAAAACACCTCTGATCTCATTCTGATACTGACTTTTATACTCAGATACTGGCCTGTATCTTTGGTTCCTTACTCCACAGCAAGTTTCCTATCCATGAATAAATATTCTCTCGAGTCCTATGGGAGCATCCCTCCATAAAAACTCTCTCTCAAAACACAAACATAGATCTGAGGTAAAAACTGATCTACTCGAGTCACATATTCATATGCATTCCATAGATATTTATTTAAAATATAATTTCATATGAAAAATTGCACACATTTTATAGTTTATAACAATATATTTTAAAAATATATTTTAAAAATATTTTATTTTTAAGTGTATGAGTGTATTTCCTGCATGTATGTAAGTGCACCCATGTTGTGCAAAGCCTGGAGGCCAGAAGAGGGCACTGGATCCCCTGGAACTGTAGTTATAGATTGTTGTTAGCCACCATGTGGGTGCTGGGAATCGAATCTGTGATTCTCTGGAAGAACAGCATGTGTTATTAACCATGAGCCACTTTCCAGCCCAAAACTGTATGTATAACTAGACATTCCACATTGCACATTTAAAAGCTGACTAGAATTCTGACAATTTATACCCTCGTCAATTCTTTTTTTTTTTAAAAAAAAAAAACAACTCAAAATTATGCATACTTATTTATCTATGTGTTTGTGTGTGTGCACATATGGGGGCACACATGCCACAGTGTACAAGTACAGGTCAGAGGACAACTTGAGGGAGTCAGTTCTCTCCTTCTATCATGTGGGCCCTGGGGATTGAACTTAGGTCCTTAGGCTTGGCAACAGGTACCTTTACCTGTTGAACCATCTTGTCACTCTCACCCTCTTTAATTCTATATGCTTTTGGAGATGGTGGTGGACATCTATAATTTTAGTACTCAGGAGGCAGAGGTAGGAGGATCTTTGTAAAGTTAAGGCTAGCCAGGTTTACAATATCAAGTTCCAGGCCAACCAGGCAAGGGCCCTGATTCCACCCAAATTCTATATGCATAGGGAACCTGTTATGCTAAAAGAAGATGGGTGAGAGCTCTAGGGCTTGAACAAAAATCCTGGCAAGGATGGGGAGCAGGGAGGAGTCCTTATAGACTGCTAGTGAGAATGTAAGTTAATTTCTCTGTCTCTTGCTGATTTTTTTTTTGTTTTTTTTGGGGTCTTTTTGAGACAGGGTCTCCGTGTAGTCAGGGTTGGCCTGGATTTGCTATGGAGACCAGGCTGGCTGTGAACTCATGGAGATCTCCCTGCCTCTGCCTCCTGAGTGCTGGGATTAAAGGTGCGCACTACCACGCTCAGCATCTTGCTAATATTTTGAGGCAGGGTCTCACTCTGTAGGCCAGGCTTGATTCAGTGCTATGTAGCCAATGATGAACTTTAACTTCTGATAATATTCCTGCTTCAATTTCCTGAGTACATGAACATGTTTATGTGTGTTTCTCATTTCTGAGACTGAACTCTGCAGCCCAAGCTGGTCCCAAACTAGCAGCAGTCCACACCTGTTTAAATGTTTTGTTTAAAAATTTTTTTAAAATTACATTTACTTCTTCATTTTGTAGGGGCAGGGGCACTCTCATGCAACAGAATGTGTGGAGATCGGAGGACAACTTCTAGCTGTCAGCCTCTCCTTTACCATGTGGGTCTCAGGGATCGAGCCCAGGTCCTCAGGCTTCATGGCAAATACTTGATCCACTAAGCCATCTCACTGGCCTGTTTTTAAAAAATTTTTACAGTTTTTATTTATTTTTATTTTGTGTGCATGAGTGCTTTGCTTGCATGTGTGAGTGCACCTGTACTGTGCAGTACTCACGGAGGCCAGAAAAGGGCATCGGTACTGGAACTGGAGTTACTGATGGTTGCTAGCTACCATGTGGGAGCTGAACCCAGTCCTCTGCAAGAGTAACGGCCAGTGTTCTTAACCACTGTTTTTTAAAAGTATTTTATTTAGGGGCTGGAGAGATGGCTTAGCGGTTAAGAGCACTGACTGCTCTTGTAGAGGACCTGGGTTTGATTCCCAGCACCCAAGTGGCAGCTAGCAACAGAGCCTCCCCCTCTGTCAGCCCTGAGGTATGCCACTTTGTTCCTTTTTAAATAAAGGTTTTTATTTTTATTTTTATGTGTGTGAGTGTATTGCCTGCATGTATGTGAGTGTACCGGTATCTTGTAATGCCTGTGGAAGTCAGAAGAGGGTGTCAGATCCCCTGGAACTGGAGTTATGGATGGTTGTTAGCTGCCATATAGGTGCTGGGAATCAAACCCAGGATCCTCTGCAAGAGCAGTCAGTGCTTTTAACCCCTGAGCCATCTCTCCAGCCCCTTATTTGTTTGTTTTAAAGAGGGTCTTGCTATGTAGCCCTGATCAGTGAACTCAAAACCCTCTTGCCTCAGGTTCCTTCTGGAGTGCTGGGGTTACCATACCTAGTGTTCCAATTCTTCTCTTAATTGCTGTTAGCAACAGTTTATTTCTTCAATAAGGAGCTCTGCTAGTAATAATTTATCATAAAAATACTAGTGTGCAAACTACTTTTATTGTAGAACAAATATGTGACTCTCCCACCACTTTCCTTTTTCTCTTCCTCCCTCTCTCCCTTTCCATCTCTGTACTCAGTTGACCAGGCTGCTTTGAACTTTCTATGTAACCCAGACTGGCCTTAAATTTTTGATCCTCCTGCTTCAGCCTTCTTCTGAGTAGCAGGGATTACAAGCCTGCAGCACCAGGGCTAGCTGTAATTTTCTTTAACAGTCACTCAAACTTTACCAATAAGAGTCAAGAAAAAAAAAGCTATACCCAGGCTGGAGAGATGTCTCAGTGGTTAAGAGCACCCACATGGCAACTAACGCTGCCCATAACTCCAGTTCCAGGGAATCTGACACCCTCTTCTGTCCTCCATGGGCACTGCACAATGCAGGTGCACTTACACACATGTAGGCAATACACTCATACACATAGAATATAAATAAATTTTTACGAAAAGCTATGCCCTTTCTTATAGAGTTACAAGCTCTACAAAAAATTAAGGAGCGCAAATTAAAAATCAGACTGACTGTTAAGCTTTAGCATTCTATCAGGAGTGAAAGTAATGTTTTGCTCTAATGTATGGCGATGAAGAAGGCAGCCCCCACCCCCGCCTTGTTTAACTCACCTCTCTGTGGTCACTTTTGATTGTTGTAAAGTGACCACATGTAGGCTGGCTGCTGAGTCTCCATTTCCTGGAGAGTTCATACATGGGAGTGCAGATACCTCTGTACATAGCAAAGGAGAAGTTACTAATATTCTACCATCAAATTGAACCCCTAGGAATCAGAATATTTGGATTTATTTTTATTTTTTAAAATGTGTTTATTTTATGTGCATGCATGTATGTGAGTGCACCTGTGTCATGCAGTGCTCACAGAGGCTAGAAGGGGGTGTCATAGCCCCTGGAACTTGAGTTATACACTGTTGTTAGCCTCCATGTGGGTGCTGGGATTTGAACCTGGGTCTTCTGCAAGAGCAGCCAGTGCTCTTAACTGCTGAGCCATCTCTCTAGTTCCAATACTTGGATTTATGACATGACTCTATAACTTACTAGCTGTGTGATTTTGAACAAGTCAATCTCTGTGCCTTATTCCTGGATAATGGTACTTAACCTAACAGGCTACATGTGAGAACTAAATGCATTAATATGTGTAAAGTACATACTGCCTCAGCACACTGTAAGGCTGAAATACAGGTTACTACTATTTTTGTTTGTATTATGTTGGCTCTGGACAGAAACTATCTATTAAAATCAAATCAAATCAAATCAAATCAGATCAAATGATGAAGGTAGTGGTAAGCTGACTTGATGAGCTGACATAGAACAGTCACCGGGGAATTGGAGCACATCACTGTGGAATACCTCAAGTGACAAAGCACATTTTCATAAACTCACTTGAGGTCCCATCATACTTAGAAAGATGGGGACTTCACAAATGGAGGCCCACAGTCCCTAACTTTGCCACCTCATTAGGACTCAATACTGGAGCCCATCTTAAGGCAACATTTATTGACACCTGACTCAAATTTAGAACAGGGCTACCTAAAGTTTTATAAACCTCGATAGCCTAAATCAATAACATTCCTGGAAACATGATGTTATGCAGTGAGGGTAGGGTGAGGACACAGTTCAGTGGTAGAGCACTTGACTAGCATGCATGAAGCCCTAGGCTCAATTCTCAGCCAAACAAAACAAAACTGCACTGGATTAATATGCTACTATGGGGGTTCTCCAGACAAATATACTTAGAGCATCTATAAAAGGGTGTAAAAACTCCATTATTCAAAAATCATGATGCACAGAAACTAGAAGAGCTTCTGTCGAAATGAAACCAATATTAACTAGATAGGAGTACTAAAAGTAAGGTTAGTTTCACTTTTATTTAAGACACATTTCGTTTAAAATCTCCAAGAAACAATAATCTCAGTCTAAAGACTAGTATGTAAACAATTTTCAATGAAGCTTCAACAAATTTTAAATATTATACCTCTTCTGAAGGGAGGATTAAAAGAAATACCATTTAAATTCATGTCTGAGAACTGTCATGAATACAAATCATGAAAATGTATAAATTTAAGATGGGTATGGTAATGTAGGCCTATAATTCTAGCACTTGGGAGTCTTAGGTAGGAGGATCAGGAGTTCAAGGTTATCCATTGGTACATACTGAGGTCAGCCTGCATAAGAGTTAGATCCTATCTCAAACAAAACAAAAAAACCCCCAGATAAACAAAAGAGAACCCAAAGGAGCCTGCCCTCCCATTCACTCATAAATATTCCGATTTCTAGGGTAACATTTCAACGGACTTGAATTCATTTGATAAAAATACCTGTTTCTCCAGTGAGAACTCCCTTGTCTACGTCACCATTTCTTTGATCAATGGTTTTCTACCAAAAGGAAGAAGAAAAACAAACTTAAAAATCCAAAATTCAAGTTATTAGTAGTAGAGTGCTTACTGGGCACTTGTAAAGACCTGGGCTTGATCCCCAAGAGGATGGGTAATATAATCATAAAGGAAAAAGAAGCCTTGCCAAGCACAGTTAGAGCCAGTGTGGCACAGGCCAGCAATCCCAGCACTCGGGAGGTGGAGGCAGAAGGATCAGGATATTCAAGGTCATCCTCAGGGAGTTGGAGGCCAGCCTGGGAACATAAGACCCTGTCTCAAAAAACAAAACAGAACAAAAAAGACAAGTCAGAAAATAGTTGGGTGTGGTGGGACACACCTGTAATCCCAGCACTTTCGAGGATGAAGGAAGAACTTCATCTTTGAACAGATAATGAGTTTGAGGCCAGCCTGGGTTATGTTAGACAGTATCACCAAGCACAGTGAGCAGCTAGACTATGGCCATATCAATACCTTATCTGTAGATTCTGTCCTCCTGGTTCTTTTCATAATCTCTTCAAGTCTCTGCAAGAAAGAATAAATAAGCGGGTGAGATCCAGGAAGAAAGCACATAGAGATGTTCAAGCACACAGAGAAATTAGAATTCATAGTTCTTTGTCCTAATCGGAGTTATTAAAAAAGGTTGGAACTGGGGAGGGGGGCACCCACTCTTCTGTAAACTCCCACCCTATGCTCTGTTAGCAAGCCCAAGCCCAATAAACTTGTTAGGATTTTCTAAAAAAAAAAAAAGGTTGGAACCATTTAAGTTCCTTGCAGCAGAAGTAACTGCTTGGGGAAGGGTGAAACTTGGGGAGCAGTTTCTTGGGAGGGTATTAAACTGAAAGCTGTTTCTCAGGCAAAGGTTCCTGGCCAAAAGCCTGGTCTCTCGGTCTTCAGGCAACTTCAGAGGCAGGACTGAATCAGAACCCTAGCTGGACCAGGCTTCTGCAGAGGCCGTACCTTCTTCCTCTCCAGACGCTCCTGTTCTTCCCTCTGGAAATGCTTCTCCCGTTCCTGTCGGACCCTCTCTGCCTCCTCCCGGACACGGGTTTCTTCTTCTTTCTGAAAACAAGTTGTATCTGCCTCTTATCCTTAGCTTGGCTCGTCTGTAGCCCAGCTTGCACACAGGCAGACCGAGGCAAGACAACAGACAGCGGAGGCCTCACGGAAGCCAGAGAGCACACCCTTCCTCAGAGCAGCTCCCTTCTGGGGCAGGGCCCAGCACCACCTCGCACTGCTCGGCACTGTGATCTTCCGGGAGTGGCCCTCTGGAGCACCAGCCTCCACCCTGCCCACGTGCGCGCAGCCCCTGTCTGGAGCAGGGCACACACCTGCTTCTGCACACGCTCCACCTCCTCCCTCTCCCGACGCTCCCGCTCCTCCTCAGCCTGATGGCGCTCCAGCTCCTCCTGCTCCCGCGCTTGCTCTGCTTCGAGGCGACGGGATTCTTCTTCTCGGCGACTTCGCTCTTCAGCCACCCTTCGAGCCAGTTCCTCTATCTTTTGTCTAGGAAAAGGCAAAAATAAAGACACAAGAGGATAATTAATTGAAGAGCGGCCCAAGTTCACAGGTATGAGAAGGGCAAGTTGTTCAAAGACCTGGAGAAAAATCTCCACTAGCTACGTATACATATACATATACATATACATATACATATACACATACATATACAGCAGCCTGGTCTAGCAGCACGTCCGTGGGGGATTGTCTTCACTGTTAATTATGTAGGAGGACCCAGCTCTCTGTGGGTGGCACCATTCTCTGGGCAGGTGGTTGCTAAGAAAACTGGCTAAGCCTGAGCTGTGAGGCAGTCAGCAAGCAACATTCCTCCATGGTTTCTGCTTCAAGTTCCTGGGGACTCCTGACCTGACTTCTCTCAGTGATGGACTGGAGTGTAAGCCAAACAAACCTTTTGCTTCCCTAAGCTGCTTTTGGTCAGAGTTGTTTTACTATAGCTACAGAATGAAACTGGAACACCATCCATGGCATAATGTTTGTCTGGAAGGTAATCTTGGAGCACTGAAACATCTCACCAAGCTGAGAAGAATTTTATCTGAAAAAAACACATGAACCTATAACTTGCAGCTTTACAGTGATCATCTCAACGATACCGAGGAAACCTGAAGACTAGAGATGCAAAAACAGACTGGACAGCTGCACCTCTATTGTGTTATAGGTATGAAGCATATGTATACCTGTTTGTATGTGTACATGTACATACACATCATCCAACTGTTCAGAGAACAGAATAGGCTACTCCAAATGTACATAATTACTGAATTTGGGAAGATTATATTAAGACACTCTTCTAAAGGCTTTAAAATGATGTATTGCTATTTGTAAGAAAATGTGATTTAAAAAAAAGTTCTGGCCTGGTCTACATAGCAAGTTCCAGGCCAATTGGTGCTACAGGGAGACCCTGTCCTGAAAAAGACCAAAAAAGGGGCTGAAGAGTTGGTTCAACAGTTAAGAACACTAATTGTTCTTGCAGAAGACTCGGGTTTGAATCCCAGCACCCACATGGCGGCTAATGACTATCTGTAACTCCAGTTCCAGGGGACCCAACAGCCTCTTCTGTCCTCCGTGGGCATTGCATGACACAGGTGCACTTACTTACATGCAGGCAATATACATGTACACATAAAAATAATAAATAAAATATTAAAAAAAGACCCCCCCAAAAATTGGGGGGAACATAGGTCATTTGATAAAGAGTGCTTGCCTAGCATGCAGGAAACCCTGGGTTTGATCCCCAGCACCACATACACCAGGTGTGGTGGGACATGTTTTTAATCTCAGCACTCTGGAGGTGGATGCAGGAGGAAGAGAAGGTTAAGGCCATCCTTGGCTACATAGCAAGTTTGAGGACAGCCTGGGGTACATGAAAACCTGCTTTAGAAAACAAAGAAAAAAAAAAACCCAAAACAACAACAAAAGTGTTTTGTGGTCATGGAACACCAGGTTAAGCATAATTCTGAAACATTCACCTTTATCTCTGTTGCCACTGACTCCCTGTCCAAAGTAAGACTTATCCAATAGTTTCTGTGGTTGAGTCCCTAGCACCTTTTACCTTTCCAGCTCTTCTTTCTCCCTTCTCTCCCTTTCCTCCTTCTCTCTTTGCTCACGAGCTAGCCGCCTCTTCTCCGCCAACAGCCTTGTGGCCTCTTCTGGATCAGTGGTGCCTGCAGAGGTCTTAGGAATAGCACTGGCAGTCACAGTGGATGGTGGTGCTGGGACAGGGACTGGGGCCAGGACTGGAGCAGGGACTGGAGTTGGAGCAGGGGCCGAGGCTGGAGCAGCTGTACAAATAGGTACAAAGAGAAAAGCAAGTGGAAATAAAACCCAAAGAACAGAACAAAAACTGGTATCCCCACACCCCAGGCCTAGAATTCATCATTCTTAAAGAAAAGGGAACATGTATCACTGTGTGTTCTCACGGCTTCATTGTATTCTGTCTGTCTGTAACCAAGCAACAGATAACAAAAAACTGCCTGTGTAAGTGAGACATCCAACAAAGCTCACACTCTGTCACCAAGTCTTATTTTTACAGTAGCTAAACAAGTTAACATCTACCAATGTGTGCTGAGTAGAGAACCTTGTGTTAGATGAGTGAGAAGCTACACTTTGTGCAAAATGAAGATGAGAGCTGCCATTTGCTTTTTAAAAACCATTAAGCAAATTCCTATGCTTTGGTGGCTGTTTTCTACAGCATGAAAGCCTTTTTATGAGCACCCTCAGCACCCAGCAACGTGTCTACACTCAGGCTGGGTAGGTGATACCCAGTGATCAGGCTCTTTTTATTTATTTTAACAAATTAATTGTGTTTATCTTTTTTGAGACAAGGTTTCTGTGTAGCCCAGGCTAGTCTGGAACTCATTATGTAGCCCAGACTGGCATCCGATTCATGATCTTTCTGTTTCAGCCTCCTGGGTACTAGGATCACAATTGTGTACCATTATACTTTAAGAGTCCTCTTTTGATGAAACTCAACCCAGTGCTATCTCAAGGTCTAAGGCATGAGGAAGCAACAGCCTTGTTAGGGACAGGCATGAAAGCTACTACAAATCTGGCCTCCACTGGAAGTCCTGATGCTGAGATGCAAGGTGGGGACAGAAGTTCTTTAACATTGTTCAGATTTAGGAAGATGATCTGGGATGGTACAGGAGGTGTTCTCATTGTTGAGTGTACACCACCATGAGGTATCTGTGGGCATCCAGCTCTGGCACCTGAACCTCCATTCACAACCCCCTTTCCAGGTTTATATTCCTACTTTCCATACAGTCTTCCTTCCTTCCTTCCTTCCTTCCTTCCTTCCTTCCTTCCTTCCTTCCTTCCTTCCTCTGTGTTTCTTAGAAGGCTTTCTTTTCCCTTCCTTCCTCCCTCCCTCCCTCCCTCCCTCCCTCCTTCTCTTCCTTCCTTGTTTCTTCCCTTCTTTCCTTGGGATTGAATTTACAGCCTCATGTATGCCAGGTAAGCACTCTATTGCTGGCCTTGATTTTACAGAGATCTGCCTGCCTCAGTATCCTGAGTCCTGAGATTAAAGGCATGCTACTATGCCCTGCTCTTTGTGTATTTTGAGTCTCATTAAGTAACCAGCTTGGACTTGAATTTACTCTGTATCTCCAATAGGCCTTGAACTTGTGATCCTCTTGCCTCAGCCTCCCTGATACCCAGGATTACTAGCATGCAACATCAGGCCTAGTCCATGGAGCTTCTGCTCTTCTTCTACCCTAACATTTTAATTTTTTCTTGGCTCTTACCTTCAAATTTCAAATTGTCTCAGGCAGGAAATAATTTTCAACAATATTGAATTCCTAGCTCCAGATGACTAAATTTCCAAACAATATTGAATTATCTCACAGAAGACATTAGGTCTTCTGACCTCTGTCAAACACCTACACTAAACCAATGGCCCTCAAATCTAGTCTACGAGTGGTTAGATCCTCTATCCTGTATTCTGATCCAGTGGACCTGAGGCAAGGCCAGGACTCTGTAAAAATCCTAGAGGTGATGGTTTAAAATTTTTTCCAGAAAGTCTTTGAAAATCATTCCTTCAAAAAGCAGAGATTAGGCTGAGGAAGCAGCTCTGTAGGTCAAATGCTTGCCCAGCAGCATGAAGCCCTGAGTTCCATCCCTAGCACCTAATGAAACCAGGCATAGTGCCCCAAACCTGTAATTGTAATCCTAGTACTAGAGAGTCAGAAGTTCAACGTCATCCTTGGCTACATAATGAGATCATGGCCAATCTGGGCTATCCTGTTCCCTTTCCCACCAGAGAGAGAGAGAAGAGAGAAGAGAGAAGAGGGGGGGAGAGAGAGGAGAGAGGGGGGAGGGGGGGAGGGAGCAAGGGGGGGAGAGAGGGAGAGGGAGAGAGAGAGGGAGGGAGGGAGGGAGAGAGAGAGAGAGAGAGAGAATGAATTGCAAATATCCAGGAAGGAAAGAAAAGCTAAATAAAAGCAAAATCAAACAATGGATGAAGACAGGGGCAAACTCAGAATGCACATCCTAGCACCAGCCAGTTCATTCTCACCAGGTTCAGCTGGCTCCACAGGTGTCCCCTCTTCAACTGGGACTTCTTCTACCTTCACTAAAGGTGTCCTGCCCTTTAGCAAGGGTTCATTGGCAACTTTCTTCTCAGGGTCTTTTTTCTCGGGTTCTACTCTGACTTCTCTCTTGATAGGGCGAATGTTGCCGGGGGATGAGGGATGGGCCTGAGAAGAAGCAGCTTTGACTGAGCCAGGAGGCAAGGAGGATGCTGGTCGGGGTGTGCCAGGCAAATGAGGCATGGACTTGGATGGGAGCCTGGGCAGCAAACGACATGGACAGAGGACACGTCAGAATAAGCCTACCAGAACCCAGAACACCCACTGCTGGAAATACCAAGCAGACATTTCACTATGATGTATGATTTAGAGGGGGCCTCTAAAGAGACCCACTTCCAAGTTCCTTTTTCCTTTTGCTTTAAGGAAGCTTGTTATTCCTTAAGTTAAAGGCAAACAGTGTGAGAATAGTATACTTTGAGGACAGAAGGTAATTCTCCAATATGGACCATTCCAACCAGCCTCCTCTATTCCACTTACCAAAGGCGGGCGGGAGCTGGTGATCTCGCTTTGGGATTAGATGGAGATAGAGTCCTTCGGATGCCAGAGGTAAGATAGAAGTGGCCATGTTCTCGCTCTCTCTCTCTTTTATGACTCTGAGTTTAGAGAAACTCAATAATGAGATTTTTCTATGACTGACAAAACCATAGTCACAATATCCAACAGATCTATCAATCATCTAATAGTTTCTTAAAGACAAAATTTAAACTGTTATATATATCCATTCCACCTCAAAAAAGGCCCTTGTTAGTTTACAACTGACCAGTATAACTGAATATAGATGATACCCAGAAGGTAGATCTAGATGGGTGATTTGAATTATGTTTGTTTAAAAAAGACTTAAAAAGCAGCTATACTTTGTAAAATTATCTGGAGTGAAATTGCTCTCCCTCTCTCTCTCTCTCTTTCTCTGGCTTGTCTATCACAAATGGTAAAATAAAAGTAATTTCCTTTTGTTTTTCAACTTTTCCCTTTTCTTTCTGCCATGCAGGGGATTGAACTTCAGGCTTCATACATGCTGGGCGAGTACTCTACCACTGAGCAACACTACCAGCCCCATTTTTAAAAATGTTTTAATTAAGCATACTTTTTCCTTTAAAAAGTATGTTTTATTCTTTAGCATTTTTTGTTTTCGCCCTGGAATATGCATTGCTTAGTCATTTTAAAAAAACTTCCATGGTGGTGCACATCTTAGATCCCAGCACTCGGGAGGCAGAGGCAGGCAGATATCTGTAAGATTGAGGCCACCCTGGTCTCCATAGCAAGCTCCAGGTCAGCTGGAGCTCTAGGGAGACTCAGTCTCAAAAAAACAAAAACAAAAAAACCCCAAAACCAAAAAAACAATAACCCCCCCCAAAAAACAATAAAAAACCAAAACAACAACCCATGCTTTTTATTTCACTTTTCCCCCTTTATGTGGATATTATAGACAAATTCTTCTTCACGTAATGTCCTCTTTCTCACCAAGGATCATCAGGTTCAAGGTGAGGAACTCTGGGTATCTTCACCCTTCGTTCCTAGGGATGAAACTAGAATCTAAGGGCAAGCTCTAACATCTGCCCTCCCCAAAGGGCTCACTAGGAATTCAGCCAGAGATTTGGCCAGATATGCAAAGAGACGCCTAGAGAAGTTGAGATTCTAAAGTCAATGGGGACATGGGAGGAAAAGGAAAGGGCGGAAGGAAGGGGAAGGGACATAAAGAAGCCTAGAGAGGCATTAGAGATTCTAAAGCTAATTAGAAAGAGAGGTGTGGGGAGAGGAGGAAGAGGGGAAAAAAGGCAAGAAATAGAGGAAACAGAGGGAAAACAGATCCCTCTCTGTGATGTGTTATGGGGTGGCACTGGAGGCACCTCTGGGAAAGCAGAGTGCAAGGATACAAGTGGGGCCTCAAAAAACAATTGCAGGCTTCAGGTAGTAAAAGCCACAGCTGCCATATGGGTCTTTCCTGGCTGGTATATGGAATAGCCCTTATGCCTCTGGGAGATTAGTGCCCAGGACAGAAGACCCACCACTCTTCTAAAGGGAAGTTTTAAAGAACCATGGAAAACTTTTTTTGTTCTTTTAAAAAATATTTATTATTTTTATGTATATGTTTTGCTTGCATGTATGTAAGTGCACCATGTGCATGCAATGCCAGCAGGTGTCAGAAGATCCCTTGGAACTGGAGTGGCAGATGGTTATTAACTGCCATGTTGATGCTGGGAATTGAACTTTGGTTCTTTGGAAGAGCAGCCAGTGCTCTTAGCCACTGAGCCATCTCTCCAGCCCTTTTTGTTCTTTTTAAAAATTTTTTAAAAATTAAAAAAAAATTCTTGAGACAGGGTCTCCCTACAGCCCTAGCGAGCCTGGAACTCACTATGTGGACCAAGCTGGCCTCAATCTCATAGAGATCTGCCTGCTTCTGCTTTCAGAGTGCTAAAGGTGTGTGCCACACCACCACACCCAGCTACTTTTCGTTCTTTTTTTAAAAGGTCTTTTTAACATTTATTTTTCTTTTCTCCCCTTCCTTTCCCTCCCCCCTCCCCTTCTCTCCCCTCCTTTTCCCTCCCCCCTCTCTCTGTGTATATGTGTGTGTCATGGTATGTGAGTGGAGGTCAGAAGACAACTTGTGGGAGTCAGTTCTCTCCTACCATGTAGGTTCTGGGGATCAAACTCATGCCATCAGGCTTGACAGCAAGTGCCTTTACCCAAGCCATTTGTTGCTGCCCATTTTTTTCTCTGTTTTTCTTCTGATTTGGCTAAAGATCAAGGAGAGTTCTGAATGGGAATGTGAGTCAGAAAGGGCATTCTGCATGTGAGGAACTTGGGGATGACCTTCCTCATATGGGTTTCATGAGGCAGGATGCAGGGAATGAACCTATGTCCTTGACAGCATTCTTTTTATCAAGGTGACACTGACATTGAGTGACTGCTTTCTCTTCTAGAAGAAAGAGCTCTTTAATCTCAGGGGCTGGGAAAGCAGAGCCCTCAAGCAGGTAGATTTGTCCTCTTCTCAGCTCTTCTCTTACTCTGCTGTCTAGCCACCCATCTGGCCACCACACATATAAAGGTACTCCTGATTTTCATCCTGATGTAAGTTAATGGCTTGCTATCCTTTAACTATGCAATCATCTTTCTTTGGAACCCTTTCTCCAATGCTGAGAAAACATACAAGCTGCTCATGTCAACTGGCTGACAATCTATATATGGGACAGGGACATTTGAAAAAGGAACTAAGCTGGAGCTCTCATATTTGCTGATTTTAAAATAGATTACAGAGCTACAACAGTTAAAATAGTATGGTATTGGTATACAGACCTGGGCATACAGACCAATGGAATGGAATAGAGAACCTAGTAATAAACCCAGGGACATATGATGAAGTTCCAGGACCACTCAATGATAGAAGAACACTCTTCAACAAATGATACTAAGCCAATAGTATATCCACATAAAAGAGAATGAAATTGGATCCTTCCCTTATACAATATACAAACATGAACTCAAATGGATTAAAGACTCAAATATAAGTTGTAAAGCTCTAAAAGGGGTGATATCCAGAATATGTAAGAAAATTTCAATGAGAAAACATAGGAGGAGAAAAGTTTCATATTCTGGGATCTGGCACTAATTTATAGACCCAAAGCAAAGGCAACAATGTGAAAATGGACAAACTTAAAAATATCCACAGATCGTGCCGGGTATGGTAGTGCACACCTTTAATCCCTGCACTTGGGAGGCAGAGGCAGGCCTGGTCTACATAGTGAGTTCCAGGACAGCTGGGGCTACAAGGAGACCCTGTCTCAAAAAGACAAAAAAAAAAAAAAAAAAAAAAAGGTCCACAGATCAAAAGATTCAACAGAGTAAAAAGGCAGCCTATGATGGCTATGATGGCAAACCATATCTGATAAGGAGGCATGATCTAGAAAAAGTAAGTATTTCCTATAATTCAACAAGTAGGAACTTGATTAAAAAAATGAGCTAGGGCTGGTGATGGCTCAGTGGAAAAGCAATTCCTTTACATGTACAAGGCCCTGGGATAAATCATCAGCAACACAGACATACACAGACTTAAGGATTTTGTAAACATCTCTCCAAACATGCTATACCAACTGAAAAGATGTGCAACGCTGATTATTACAAATGCAAGTCAAACCATGAAATATCACTCACATTCATTAGATTGGCCATTATAAAATAAAAACAGAAAATAGTAAGTGTTGGCAAGGATGTGCAGACTGGAACCCTTGTGTATGATCGGTAGGAATGAAAAATGGTTCAGGCACTTCGGGAAACAGTGTGGTGTTTCTTCAAAAACTAAAATAGAGGCTGGGCATGGTGGTGCATGCCTTTAGTCCCAGCACTTGAGAGGCAGAGGCAGACGCAGATGCAGGTGGACCTCTGTGAGTTTGAGGACAGCATGGTCTCCATAGTGAATCCAGGCCAGCTATGGCTACAGGGAGATCCTGTCTCAAAAAGATAAAAACAAGAAAAAAAAAACAAAAACAAAAAAAAGCCAAAAAAAACCCCCAACTAAAATAGGTCCTGCAACCCCACTCCTAGTGTGTATGTGTGTGTATCTCCCAAAGAATTCAAAGCAGGGTCTCGAAGAGTTGTCATATACAATGTAGTAGTATTCAGGTGTATGTGTGTGTATCTCCCAAAGAATTCAAAGCAGGGTCTCGAAGAGTTGTACATATACAATGTAGTAGTATTCAGGTTTTTTGTTTTGTTTTGTTTTGGTTTTTTTTGGTCTTTTTGAGACAGGGTCTCCCTATAGCCCCAGCTGTCCCAGAACTCACTATGTAGACCAGGCTGGCCTTGAACTCACAGAGATCCGCCTGCCTCTGCCTCCCAAGTGCAGGGATTAAAGGCGTGTGCTACCACGCCCAGCGAGTATTATTCAGTTTTAAAAAGGAAGGAAATTCTGACATGTTACAAGGATGAACCTTGAGGACATTATGCTCAGTAAAATAAGCCAGGTATAGTAATTCCAAATTTTATGATTGTATTTATGATAATCAAACTCACACGACAGAAAGCAGAATGGTGGTTACCAGGGGCTGAAGAGAGGGGAGGGAAGTGCATATGCATAGTGGTTGGTTCATTTGTATAAGATTTGAAAAGTTCTGGATTGGCTGCATGACAGTATGATTATACTTAAAACTGGACTTTAAAATGATTATTTTAAAATTTTTTAACTAAAAACTTTTGTATGTATGTGTGTATGCATGCATGCCCATGTGGCATGTGTTGAAGTCAGAAGCTGGCATTGCTTCTTTACCTTACTTTTTGAGACAGGGTTTCTTACTGAAGAGGGAGTTCAGCAGCTAGACTAGCTGGCAAGCAAGCCACTGGATCCGCCTGTCTCTATACCCCAGGGCTGGGGTTACACAGCCGTGCCACCGTGCTTGGCTTTTACATCAATATCTGAACTCAGGTCCACATGCTTGCATGGCAAACTCTACCCGCTGAGCCATCTTCCTAGCCCCTACACCATTTAAAAAAAATTAAATACACAGTGTGTATCATTAGCTACTTTTGAAATGCCCAATGTGGCCAATCAATACTGAATTTCTTGGTGCAGTTCTAGGAGTCAGTTTCTGGCAGTAAAGTATGTCCCTAAACATCTGGTAAGGAGGAGAAAAAAGTCTAACTGATCACACATAGATAGAAGAAGGCATTAAGAAGACAGATCCACAAAAGCTCACAGGATGACAAGCCTCTCGTTCTGCTTGCCACAGTCAGCCTCCACCTTCCTTTCTAGAAGTGCTAAGAAGAAACTGTCCCTTTGGTAAGTGCTTTTCCCTGCTCAATAAGCCAAACGGTTCTGCTTCACTGTCACTTTTTGCCTCAGCCAAGATCTCTACAGCATCATAAGGCTAATGAATTAAAACTTCACAGAATCAAAGGTAGGTTCAATTTTGGTGCACAGGGCTGTAATTCTGTCTCAGTTATAAATGAAACACTGAAGAGGCTCAAAAGAAAAAATCCTATAGGTAAAAACCATCAGGCTCTCACAACCTTCAAATTGTCCTCTAGGTACAACCTTTCTAAGGCTCCATCGGCTTTAAACATTTGAATTGCTCTGGTAAGTTAAAAAAAAAGAAAAAAAACGTTCCAATGTCTCATGACAAGGTCCATACTATTATCCTTGTAGAGAGGTAATGGCATGTGAGGAATTGGGGAGTCCTTAAAGACTCAAATATAGGGTCCAGAGTCATAGAACAGTATCTGCATCTTTCATCCATACCAAATAAGGACACAGTTTAAACAAAGATGAAGAAAGACTCCCAAGGCATACAAATGGTTTCACTGCATTTACAGAATGATCAACAGTAACACTGCCCAGCTGCCTTACCAGGAATAACAAGAACGCATTATATTCCTTATTTGAAAAACTGGGTTTATGGTATAGTTCAAGAGCCCTTCAAGAAGTGCTTATTTACCAAATAACCAGTGTTTCCAAAATATTTCTTTTCACCATATTTTAAGATGTGGGCTTTGACAGGGATGAGCTAATAAGCAGGATGGAAATCTGTATGGTTTTGAGCAAGCCAACTTCAGAGTTCAGTCAGTCTCTGGAACTGGTTGCGATAAAAGGTCAGGGCAGCAGTCCAAGCCCACTTCCCCCTGCAAAGGCCCTTGTTTTCTCACTTTACAAAGTGAAAGTATTCTGTACTCATCTGTATAGTGCAGAATTTCTGCTTAAGTGAAGAACAGTTTTACATTCAAATCTTTAGGAAGAGCAAAATCCCTAAATAAAGAGGAAGGTTAAGGGATAGGACCAGCCAGCCAGCTAGCCAGATTTACACTGGGGGGGTAGTGTGCTGTGTTGTAGCCATCCAGTCTTGGACCTACAATACACCTGGGGGTAGAGTCCACTCTGCATGGACACAGAGCTGACTCCCAGGCACCAAGCTGCTCCCAACACTCACCATACTCACCGCTGTGCCATGGATGGTCCTCCTTCGTGCAGAACCCTCAGGTGGTGTCACAAAGAGTTTTGGTCGATCCCCTGGATTTCTAGAGTGTGCAGCTTTGAAGGACATGATGATGGGGCTGCAAGATGCTGAACGAGGACAAATGGGGATAACTAGAGTGCAGATGATTGTTTACACAAGAGTGCCAGGGGAACAGGTGAAGAAAGCCAGAAGCAGGTTCAGGAGAAGGAGCAAAGCAGAGATAGAGAGAAAAGTAGGGAGAAGATGTTATTACCTAAAGATGCCCAGAACCATCTTACTCAACTCTCCTCACATCTTCTGAGACTACGTTGTGTCCATGTGAACAATCAGGAATATATTGTTATTTGCCTACTTCAGTTCTGATTAAAGACATAGGAATAGTCGAGTAATTATGGAGAGCCTTGGATGACTACAAACCAACGGTTCTGGCAAAACCCTCCATTAGTGATGTAATTAAAAAAAATCTTTAAAAAATATTTTATTATTTTTTTATTTTATGTGTATGAGTGTTATGCCTGCATGTAAGGGAAGTGCACCTGTGTCGTGCAATGCCCGTGGAGGACAGAAGAGACTGTCGGATCCCCTGGAACTGGAGTTACAGACAGTTGTTAGCTGCCATGTGGGTGCTGGGATTCGAACACAGGTCTTCTGCAAGAACAGTCAGTGTTCTTAACCACTGAGCCATCTTTCCAGCCATAGTGATGTAATTTTTATATTAAGACTGGCTTATAGTTTTTCCTAATTAGTTCTAAAATGGAACATAAGGTGGAAAGAGGAAGCATGAAAGCAATTGTCTCCAGAGCCAAGTTCAAGAGCCTGTAGTGAAAAAAAAGCAACTGAAATTTAAAAATGTTAACTGACCAAGTCTTACCAGGTGCTAAGGCTTGTTACAGGGATAGCCAATAATTTTCAGAAATGAATTTTGTAAAAGTTTTATTGATTTAGGCAAACCAACACATACTTCTGTTTTTCCCCCAAAGTGAAGACATTCAATAGTTTTTAAGAAACAACACTAGAAATTACGGGAGATAGGATGCAATTATTTAAAATGGTGAAAAGAACATAAGGATGCTAAGATTGCCAAAAATATGGTTGAATCATGAATAACATTCACGATGGAGCATTTTTTGAAAGGCTACATTCTTGACCATGCACCATCAAAGGAACAGGGATGCTGATCAAGCCACTCTGAGCAACAATGGATTTAAGAAAATTCATTTAACACTGCACAGGTGCCAGAAGTGTGGGGATTAAGATTCTAACATGCATTTTCAGATATCATTCAGAAACCTTTTCCAGTGAAAATAAAACAAACATAATTATTCAGGATAATACTATGTACTTGAGCCAGACTATAAAATTACTTTACCTAGCTCTAGTTCTTAAATCAATTCTTTACTTTTTTGAGACAAGTTCTAACTACGTAGCTATGTAGCCCAAGCTGACCTTGAACTACTCTTAAGTTTGTCTGTGATACTCTGTTTTAAAATCCTCAAATTTGGGGCTGGAGAGATGGCTCAGCAGTTAAGAACACTGGATATTCTTGCAGAAGACCTGGGTTCGAATCCCAGCACCCACATGGCAGCTAACAACTGTCCATAAGTCCAGTCCAAGGGGATCCAACAGCCTCTTCTGACCTCCGCGGGCACTGCACAACACGGGTGCACTTACCTACATGCAGGCAATACATGCATACACATAAAATAAATAAATAAAATAAAAATCCTCAAATTTAATTGTTTAAAGGACACCTTCTGGCTAAAATAAACACTAAAAATTCTAAGTGTTTTAAATTCCACTGCTGTTCTGAACGTCTACTACAGAAGCACCCAGAACTTTAAAATTGGCAACTCTCCTGCTTCAGCATCCAGAGTACTGGGATTATAAGTGTTCACCAAACAAACCTAGCTTTTTAGCAATCTATTAAAGAGATGATAATGTAGGTAAATATAATAGTACTAATAAAAACTCAAAGTTCACAAGTTTGTAATTTTTTAAATTACAAATTGCATCTTTTTTTCTTTTTCTCTGTTGGGGCTAGAACTTGTGGCCTCCACTGAATTGTATCCCTAGCTCTAAAAGTGCATCTTTATTAATGTTCCTCATCAAATGCCACCCAGTATCTTCTGCAATGGGTAAGGCAGTAAACAGATTGGAAGCTGCATTCTCCTTTCCCATAATCTAAGAACAGAATTCTGTGTCTTTACAATAAACTTAAAATACTTCTCTTTCCTCAGTTTTCCTTACAAGAGCATAAGAACAGTCAAGCTTTACTTTTGACCTTTAATGGCGAAGGGTGGATTTGTACTGAGAAGCAGGAGAGAGTGTTGTCATTTTGCTGGGGGTGACCATAAGGAAAGTGCTCAAAATGATCTTTCCTCAAGTGCCACAACAAGGCACTTGTATTTCCCAGACAAGGTTAAGGTAAAAATCTTCCAAGTCAATCAAATGTACTCCAGAAATGATATCCTGGCACAGAGTACTTCTGGGATTGATGATTAGGCACTCTGCCCAGTACCCAGGGCAAAGTCAGAGGCCATTAACCTTGCCCAAGGATCAAGAAACCCTAGAAAACAGGCCTCCTCCGAGACCAAGGGTCTGACACAGAAAAAGGAATGAAACAAAGAAACATGATTTCTCTTTTCTCTAGTGGAAAATAATTTCATGAGCATTTCCCAAGACCATCCTGGATGCAAGCTAATTTCACTATACCTTTTGGTTTATTTTTATTTATAGCATTAAAGAAACATTAAATACAGATTGAAAACATTCTTAAGTCTGTGGAACTTTCTATAAATTTGGGGCTAGGGGCTGGAGAGTTGGCTCAGTGGTTAAGAGCACTGACTGCTCTTACAGAGGACCCAGGTTCGATTCCTAGCACCCACATGGTGGCTAACAACCATCTGTAACTCCAGCTTCAAGGGATCTGATGCTCTCTTCTGACCTCTGTGGGCACTGCATGACACAGGTGCACCTACTTATATGCAGGCAATACACTCATAAATAAATAAAAAAATTAAAAAAAAATTGGGGCTGGAGAAAGGGCTCAGTGGTAAGGAGCACTGGCTGCTCTTGCAGAGGACCGGGGTTTGGTTCCCAGCACCCACACGGTGGCTAACAACCATCTGTAATTCCAGTTCCAAGGGATCTGATGCCCTCTTCTGACCTTCTTGGGCATTGCATGACACGGCACACACACATGCAGGCAATAAAGTCATACACATAAAATAAAAGTAATAAATTAAAAAAAGTCCTCAAATGTAATTGTTCAAGGAATACTTTCTGGCTAAAATAAACACTAAAAATTCCAAGTCCATTAAATTTAACAGAATTCACTGCTGTTCTGAACATCTGCTATTGAAACACCTTCAAACTGATTGTGTGAATAATCTTGTCTTTCTGAAGAAACAGTATTATGTAGTCCCGCTCTTCCCAGTAACGCCATGTCCCAAGTTGTTTAATTAAAGAGAATAAACATTCTCTTGTGGAAAAAAAAAATTTTTTTTTTTCAGTGATACAGCTTGTTTATTCAGTGGGGGGGCGAGGGAAAAATATAGGGTGGAGACAGTAGCCAAAGCTTCACCTGATAGGTGTTCATAGTATCCTTTATTTGAATGTGGCAGGAGGACCCTATCATCTGGTTATAGTGCAATGCCTAATTATCATACAGAAAAAACCTGGGGGCAGTTTTTGCAGGTAACTATGCCAAAGGTCATGTTCCAAATAAGGCCGGGCACCTGTGCTTGGAGACGCCTTCCAAACAAGGTCAGGCAGAGAACAGGAAGCCCCTACTGAGAAAGGAGTTGACCTTAACAGCAGGGTTCCCCAACATCTCTCCCTGTTTTGTTTTATAATGGAGAGCTGTCATCACAAGCTTTATATGGGGAGAATCCAAGGTCTGATAATTGGCCATGACCTGATTGGTAGTAATTTTAGCAATGGTGGCAATTTGTAGGCTAAGAAATCTGAGAAAGTCTTCCACTTACTACTTTTGGCAGCCAGTGAACACAATCTAATTCAAGATCTTCAGTAGGAAACTAAGGACAAAGACAATTTGGTTCAAGTGTCTGGGAGTAATAGCACAGAGTAGAAAACTTGCATAACAGAATGCTAGCATTCATTAGGGCCTCTGGCATGTACATCTTAAATGCTTTGACCTCTAATAATCATATATATTTTGCAGGTTCTGGAAAAATGTGGTTCTGGAAAAGGTAACCCAAAGTAGTGGCTATAAATGAGAGGTATCAAACTGGGTTTCCAACACTCAAGAAAGAGCTCTACTGCTTGTTCAAAGGGGTCTGTAACCACTGAACACCTTAAGGGACAAGGTGGGTGGCGTCATCTGCTCCTGTAATCCTGGCTATGGACACAGGTTGCTCTTCTGTCAATGGCATTTGGGAATAAGATGAAGTAAGAGACAAAACTAAAATGAAAAGACAAGAAAATAAAAAAGAGGACATGGAAACAAAGATGGTAGAAAATATATCTCTGAAAAGACAACTGAGCAGCACATTTACATATTTAATTCCAGATGGAAGTTTCTGTAAAGACCACGAGTTTTAAATCTCATTAAGTATAAGTTGCACCAATGTAATAGGTAACAATGACCCAGGGAATGTACTGAAAATGGTATGTCCTGTTTTACACTAAAGAGAAGAATGGAAAGTTGCAAAATAAAGAGCTAATTTGCAGACACAAAGCACCCTGCCTGAGCATAACAATGAAAGAGAAAAGAGGGGGAGGTACAGGAGTAAAATGGGTGGAAATGAGGAAACGGACCTGGAAAAGACTAGAGGAAGAGTGAAAATTTACAAGTTAGTGATGACAGAAACAGCAAAGGAAGACAAATTTCTAGCTTTGAGGTAGTACTTTAGAATAATATAACACATAACGTGGGCTGTCAGGTACATGATGGCCAGACACTATGGAGAAGCTACAAAACAGGGTGGAAAGCAGCCTGGAAGGTTCTTCTGCATGATGAAGAATAGCTTTCATCACTTGAATAAAGGTACAAAATTCATAGGCATAAAACATGAACTATCTTGAGATACTGGACTTATATAAAATGACGAAGTGTGAGTATGGGGAGGGAGAGGTAAATAGATTTAGGATTTTCTAAGTGGCCCTGGAGTACAGCACTTACTGTCACTAAACTTGGTTGCTAGAAAAGTGTTGAGAATGCCCATCCTTGTGGTCTTGACTGACTCACACAGGACTGTGAGAAGTAGAGTTGATACTCATTAGTTCACTGGGCACCACAGATGAAAGTCACCACAAAATCATCACGAATTATTATTTGTGAAGCAGACTAATGGGCATGAAGAGGCTTGTGGAGGCAAAGCATTTTTACAGGGAAGTTTTAAAAGAGGGTATGCAACTCCTTAATTCCAAGGATGAGGGCTGCTAGACTAATTGGTGTGCTAGCCCAGACACACACCAAGTGTGTTCACAGAGAGTCAGGGAAAAGTCTAAATCCCCTTACCAGGACAGAGATGTTTCCAAAAGCCTATATGGACCATTCTTATCAACAGGACACACCACACGCTCTTTTCATTAACATCATTGGCTTGTTCGGGCATATTTTGCATTACAAAAAGTTTTAGTAAAATACATTGGCCAAAATGATGTTTTCAATGAATGTAACAATAAGTCTATTTCAGTTAGCCTTCTCCTCAACTCTTCAGAGTTTTAGAAGATCACAATTCTGAGGTTATACATGAAAGTCAGCACAGGAGGCTTGGTGAGCTGCTACATTAAGCCCCATTAAGGACTATGTGTTTAAGTCATAGGCTTGTGCAGACTTTGTTTCCAAGCCTGGATAGTATTAAATATTAAATTATATCTACCTCTGGTCATCTGTTGAGATACAGGGCAGACAGAAAAGTAGGTAAGGGATAC
>NW_008358774.1:4709117-4794363 GCF_000622305.1 Nannospalax galili | reverse complement strand
TTTTTTTTTTTTTTTTTTTGTCTGTTAATCTCACAGAGGCTGCTGAAGTCATCTGATCATAGGCAGGGCGTCATCTGTCTGCCTGGCATCTGGTGTCCAGATAAGATGCTAAGCGGATGTAAAGAGGAAAGTTGCCAAGGGCATAAAACCCACACCAACAGAGGGAAGCACACAACAGCAAGAATAGAAGCGGGGTTAGATGAACATGGGCGGTGCAGACAAAGCTTCAAAAGCAGGACTTTACCTCACCAGGAAAGTTCCACCTGGATGGCTTTACCTGTGTCTCCAGACAAGGCAGCTGTGCTTTTACTTCTGGCCAGGAACGAATGTGTGGGCGTCAGCAGTCTGCTAACAACGCTGCTCTCCCAGGGGCTGAGCTGCAGGCGGCGAGCTAAACGTCACCACATAAGCAAGGTATTAGGAACATTCTTTCTAGGGCCATGAGGGTACAGAACATTGTACTTATTGCCTCTATGGTCTGGACCTTTGAGAGAGAGAGCCCAGGCTCTCTAAGGAGGGCATTTGGCCACAAGTAAGAGCAACAGGAACCCCACCCAAGAGGAGCAGCTCTTCCACAAATGCCTTTTCCTCAAGATGCTGTTTGTGGCAGGTTCAAAGGAGGTGTTGGAGCAGATTTTGCTAATAATAATAACCCTTCTTAAGCAGTTGACAGGTCTTAAAAAGGAAATACCAGTTCAACCACAGGTTTGCCATTATAGACAACTCAAAGATGTACCTATCTGATGGTACTGCTGGCACACATCTCAACCAGAAGGCTTTCTAAGCGTCTTAAATAATCAGTCCCATAAAGGAAGGCTAATGGAAGACTAGATTACTAGATTTAGAAAAAAGACTGAGTGGGTTCTGTTAAATTATGGTAGATCTCCACAAACTGCTATTAGGGTAATCAGAGAGAGGTTAGCTCTAATAAAATAAAAGAAGACTCATATAAAGTCTGCATGGGGTTTCTTTGACCTTTCTATTCAGCAAACCAGGCTCTTTCAGGTCCTGTTTGGCACAATATAAAGCATTCAGCTGAGGATCAAGGCTAAAGCTGAAGGAAGACAAAATTAAACAGAAAAGCCATATCCAATAGAAATACAAATCTGAAGATTACCAATGGATGTCTAAAGAATCTAGAAAACAAACTTCAAATAGTGCGATGAAACATGGGCCCCAAACTGTACTGGGACTTGGCAGGGCCATGGGTAGGAAACACACGTGGATTATGAATTACTTTGATTACATTGTTAACTTCTATGATGGAGCTTATAAGTTCCTATGGATGTCATTACAAAACAATGACTGTATATCACTCTTTAAGAATGTGCTCTCTATCACTTCTGAAAGTCTTTAAAATCATCTAACTCTGACAAGCCACTTCTGCAGCCCTTGGGCACAAGTCTCTGCACCTCTGGAGCAGGTGTGCTCATGTCAGTCCCATACATGCCATTTCTCAGAATGACATTTTAACTCTAGGAGATGAGTTTTAGCTTATAAAAACCATATACTGCTAAATATTGTTAGTTACACTGAAAAGTTGTTTCTATGAAGTTAGAACCAACTTTCAGTACATTCCTTAATTATATGGCTTTATTTTAAAAGTGACTATTCTGATCAAAGCTTTAGTTAATTTAAGAACCAGTGAATTATCTATTAGTTTCTGTTTATTAGGAGAGTCTCTATGGTTAAACTATTATTATTTGGTTTTGGGTTCCTGAGACAAGGTCTTATTCCGAAGCTGGCCTCAAACGCATGGTAATCCTCCTGCCTCTTTGCCTGTCAAGTACTGGGATTACAGGCTTGAGCTATTATGCCTGGCTTCCATGGTTAAATATTTTCTAGCATTATAAAAATGAATACAAAGGTTAAAGTTAGTAGAGAGCACTATGGGCAGATGATATCATATACTGGTCAGGCAGTATGGGTGTCTATATGAAGACTAGAACATAGCCTAAATTGGAACATATACAAAAAAAAGTGATTAGAATTAATTTAAAGTCTTCAACAGAACTGTATGTTCAGTAGATGAAGGGGAAAGGAAAAACAGGTTTCCTTCTCTAATTTGAACTATACAACAATGGTTTTACAGCTATAGCACTGAAAAGTTGTCTTTTTCCTTTTCTCCCTTGAAAACTTCAATGACTTTACTTTTATGAGTCTTAAGGGCACCAACTATGGCATTTTCTTCACATGAAGATCATTTCAAAGCCACATTAACTTGCATTACTATAAATCTCAACTTTATGAATGAAAGATTTTCATTTAGAGAAACATATTTCCATTTTTACCACATTCATAATGTACATACAGGAAAGGGAGAGAAAGATTTCACCTCCATAAACTTAGTTAAGGTCAGTAAAGGATACTTTTCCTTCATTTTTAATCTAAGGGTTCTGGATCTTGAGATTGAGAAGCTGAGGGAGGAGATGCCATTATGGAGCTCTCTGGTATTACTACTATTTATATACTGGCATAAAATGCCAACAGTCCCCATGACAGATTGATCAATCAGATGAGGGGAGACAAAAATTAAAGGATGCACTCCAGCCAACAGCCAGCCACGAAGGTCCCAAGTTGGCAGAACTAAATGATCTGGGCTAAATCGACATTATACATCTTGTATAGCACATCTTTCCTATGAGCATGAAGCCACTGTTGGGTGTCAGGTGGTGGGTACCAAGAAGAAATTAGGTAGATGTTGCTAGACCTTGGTTGTTTAGAAGGAAACCTAAATGTTATATGAAATCTTCCATATATTAGGTACTGCCATTAATTCAAATGAAAGCAAGAATACAAAAAGCATCACTCAGGTTAAAAGAACAAGATTCTGGGCAGAATTCAACTCGAGATCTATCACTGTGTTCTATGATACTGATTCAAGGAGAAAATGTGTTGATATTTATTTATTTATTTATTTATTTATTTACTTATTTCAGAGACATGGTCTCACTGTGTAGCCCAGGGAAGACTTGATCTTTCTGTCCAGCCTAAGTGCTGGGATTACAGGTGTTAATCACACACGTCTTGTTTTGACTAATTTTAAGCTAAGCGTAGGCAATTTCATGCTTTTCTTTTTTAAGCTCCCCATTGATCTTTCTTGAGAAAAATGTGATTAAATGGGTAGCTTATATACAAGATAAAGATACATACTTTTAATGCCAAAATTTTCAAATGGCCACATTGTCTCTGTTGTAGCAATTATAGAAAGAATTAACAATCGCATGCTTCCTTTAAATCAGGTAATTGTATCAGTCCCTGTGACACTACATTCAGTTTAAAAATACAAATGTTATTTTCTTTTTTCTGTCTCTGATTGTGTGTACATGTTTTTAAAAAATATTTTATTATTCTTTTTTTTAATGTGTATGCGTGTATTGCCTGCATGCAGGTAAGTGCACCTGTGTCGTGCAAGGCCTGTGGAAGACAGAAGAGGCATTGGAGTTACAGACAGTTGTTAGCTGTCATGTGGGTGCTGGGATTTGAACCTGGGTCTTCTGAAAGAACAACCAGTGTTCTTAACTCCTGAGCCATCTCTCCAGCCCCATGTACGTGTTTTTATATTAGTGTAGGCACATGTTCACATGTATGTGCAGCCATGTGGAGGCCAGAGGTCAATGTCAGGTATCTAAATCACTTGCTGACACTTTTTATTTTTAAAAAAGACTTATTTTACAATGCATATCAGGAGCATATACTTGCGATGTGGGAAGCCAAGGATCACTTGAGCAGGTAAATCTGCACAAGTGCTTGTGTGCAACAAAGCAGTGACTCACCTATAAATGCAGCTCTGGGGCTCCTGCCTCAAAGTCAATCTGCTTCCTGAGATGGTTCCTATTTTCTGCCACCCTTGTCAGCTACCATCACATATATGGACACGGGAGAGATAAAGAGAAGGAACAACCAATGGCCTCTCCTCTAGACCTCTGCCTCAGAACACACTGGCTTAGCTCCCTACCAAAAGTACGTCCATCCTGCCATCCTGTGATGTCCACCCTCCCCACCACAGTTTGATTTTATAAGCAACCTTTTAATGGTTAATCCTCATTGTCAGCCTTAGAACCACCTAGAAGGCAAACATCTGGGCATGTCTGTGAGGGTTTAACTAAGGTGGAAAGACTAACCCTGAATATGGGTGGCACTGTTCCAGGGGTATAGGTCCCAGATTGAATAAAAAGGTGAAAGAAGGCAAAAAACAACAAAAAAATTAATTTTGTTATTTTTATTTTTTATTTATGTGTGTGTGTCTGCATGTGTGCATGTGTGTCTGTGTGTGTCTGTGTGAGTGTGCAGGTGCCCATGGATGCCAGAAGAGGGTGTCAGATTCCTTGGAGATGGGGTTATAGGCAGTTATAAGCCATCCCATATGGATGCTGGGAGCAGAACTCAGTTTCTCTGAAAGAGCAGTATATATAAACTCTTACCCGCTGAGCCATCTTAATTCAGTCCCTCATCTTATTTTTTGAGACATGGTCTCTTGCCTGAAGTTGAAGCCACCAATTAAGATAGACTGGCTGTCCAGCAAGCCCCAGGGAGCATCCTCTTTGCTTCCTCTGTGCTGTTTGTACCTGGATTTTTTATGTGGGTTCTGTAAGCTTTAACTCAGGTCCTCAAGTTTACACAATAAGGACTTTACTTTCTGAGTCATCTCCCCATGCCCAAATTACAAATATTTTAAAACAATTAGGTCACAGGCATAGACTTAGCAGTCTCCACTGCTTCTGAAGTGTCTGGGAAAGCACATTTGGTTTAAGTATCTATTTACTAAATGATACAGCAATATTTCAGTACATTTAATAACTAGTATAGCTGTTCAGATGCACTCCAGTCAACTATCAGCCCTGATGATTTCAGGGCTTCAATTTAATTTCAGTTTTAAGGTCACTGTCATAGGACTGAGAAAGCTTAAACAATTTAAATAAATATATACTATTTTGACATATTTGTCTATAGAGGCTTCTAATTTAATTTGATAAGATGCCAAGATTTAATTTGACAATGCTTTCTATGAGATAATAAGGCACAGTTAATGTTCAAAAATAGCTTTCAGAAAAGAATTGGTTCTAAACTGAGAGAAATTCAAATCCAGAAGAATTCTGACTCTCTTCAAAAGGCCTAACTACTGTCTTACTGAAGGTTTTGCCTAACCTTAAAAAAACAAACAAAAGCCACAACCTTCTCTACAGCAATGAGAACCCCTTCTGGGCTAACTTGATCTATTGGACTAGGAACTTGCTCACAGTTCTTTTGATAAGGGAGAGGAAAGCAGAATTTAATTCAGTGCCTCTCCTTCTTGTTCGATAGTCTTGTTTAATATTCAGCTTTCTAGGCCTGTGCCTTGATTCAAGGGGCAGTTTTTCTGGCCCAGCTCCAGACTAGTTATTGAACGTCTATTGATCTTAACCTTGGCATCCTAACTTCATTTTTAAAGAATGGACAGCTAGGTGTGGCAGTGCATGCCTATAATACCAACACTTAGAGGCAGGAAGATTGCTGCAAATTCAAGGCCAGCCTGGTCAATAATAGGTGTGTTCTAGCCCAGCCAGGGCTATATAGCAAGGCCTAATCTTAAAACAGGAACAAAGAAAGCACAGAGTTAATCTATGAAAGGGCACCTGGGAAGGTCACTGGAGGTAGGAAGTGCAGAAGCTGCATAGCAATCACATGGTGAGGGGCTACGATCTCACTTCTAGTCCCTCTTGTATAATAAATTGTCTATGGGCCTGTTAAAAGCCAGATTCTCAACCTATGAGGGACTCAATCATCCCAAGTGGAATAGATAGATGATCTATCCAACGGATCTTTCTCGATCCTAAAATCATATTACCCTAAGAATATCCAATCAGATAGCATCATGCAGAGTAGGTAAGCCTCATCTTATTTCTAACTGATACAGACAATGCAGCACTGCCATTCCTCAGAGAGGTAACAGGGCACTATCCATGCTAAAACCTGTCCTCCTATTCTGATCTTTACCCTAGCTTCAGTGATGGGACTGTAGGAAGCAAGAAGGCAAGGTTTAGCTTAAAGGTATTATAAATTCCTAGTTGTGGTTTGTCTCAGACCCAGGTTCACAAAAGTATGAAATTAAAGTGCTGGTTATGTGCAGAATTTAAAAGAATAGGTGAACAGACAATTTTAAGAACAGCATTCACACATACTATATTTTGTGTCCTATTAAGGAAGTGGGTTTGAAATAAAAGTCTATGGCCACCTGATTTCATCTGAAATAAAAAGATATTGATGAAGGAAATTTTAATTAATAATACACCACCTAACTTGATTACATTCTCATATTAATTAATAATTGATTAATAAATAGCACCTAACTTGATTACATTCTCATATCAATGCTTTAGGCAAATTTAGCTTAGAAAAGTAATAGTTTGGGTAACTAGGCAAGGATAGAATGGTTCAAACATTTACTACTTTTTAAAATAATACCAACATTCACATATGATATATTACAATGGCACCATAACAATACAAAATATACAATACAAAATATATAAATAGACATACACATGAACATGCACACATTACATTCTTTTTTAAAGGTTATAAACATGGACACTTTCCAGTTTCTTAATAAAGTACTCAAAATTACCACAATTTGTTATTTTTAAGAAGAGTGTGCTCTTTTATTATACAACAATTCTTTGGTTTTATTTAAAATTACCTTAGTTATATAAAACAAGCAGCTTATCCTAAAAAGCTTGATTGCGTCTTCATAACATAAAACTTTTACTTATAAATAACTGAACATTCATGTACTGTAAATCCATAGGCTGCATAAACTCCAAACTTGGATGCCAGTGGGAAGACCATGATTGTTAACTTTTTAAGAGGCAGTAATGGTGACAACATTCTTAAAGTTAGCCAAATCCCTAGGAATAAATGAATGACACCAAACAGCCAATCACACACAGAAGAAATGTTTGATTAAATGAGAAATAAATGGGTCTAAAGAATCTGCTGTCATGAATCATTTCAAGTTTTCTTTGGAAAGCCAGAGCCTAGACTTTCACGGTAGAGACGAGGAGCCACAGACATGTGATTGAAGTAAAAGAACTGTTCATACAAAGATCACTTGCACTCTGGCGGTAAGTGGGTGACTTACGGAGCGGTACACTCAGTTACTACACTGCTGAGACACACCGCTGTCACCACTGCTAAACGCACTCATTCAGCCACCTTCTAACACGAGAAATGTTCTTGTCGCAAGGAAAATGCTGCTCAGTCGTTTATTGGTTTTTTACTCTGAGGTTTTTTTCTTCCTATTTAAGAAATGTAGGGAAAGCAACTTCAGATGCTATCATCCGTACATAGTGAGAAAAAAAGCATTAAGTAAACAACAGAACACGTTTTGTTTTCCTTTTGACTGTACCTCTATCTGGAGAATTTAGCAAAGTTGCAGATGAGGACGAAAGTCGCTTGCTAATGACAGGATCAACATGTTTCGAAAGATTCATGGTGGAAACTGACCGCCTGTCTGGATCTAAAACAAATGGAGATAATGCGAATTGACAGCCAGCATGCAGGATTGCAATTTCCTAGTTCAGTGATGGATGAAGAAACTAGGAGAGGAGGTGTTTAGCTCCATTTCTAGATCTTTCATAACAGCACAGTTTTCTAAGGGGACATATTAAAGGTAACTTAAAGGCTAGAAATAAAACTCATTTTTCTCATGGAGCAAAATATTTAGTTCACCAGTTTGAAACTCAAGTATGTTATTATAACATAAGCAGATGAAGGCAAAGGCAAAGGGTAGCTGATGAGGGCTGACTGAAGCAGAGAGGGGACCGCAGCAGTGCATGCGGGTCGGGGAGGCAGCGGTGCTGGCGAAATAAAACAAACCCTGGGGCTCTGTGGGCTTGTGGACACTTCTACTTGTAAAGCATTTTACTCAGGGCACTAAAGTTCATTACAGAAGAATGACTGTACAAACAAAGGCCAGGTGTACTGGTGCACATCTGTAATCACAGCTATTAGGGAAGCCAGAGCAGGATTGCAAGTTTAAGGCCAGCCTAGGGAGTCTTTGCAAGTTTCTTGCTCTTTTTGCCCTCTATGATCTTCCTCCCTCCTTCCCTCCTTCCCTGTTTTTTGAGGTGGGGTCTCCCTCATGTAGCCGGGGCTGGCCTCAGACTCACTATGCCTCTAACTCCCAAATACTGGGATTACAGAGGTGTACCACCCAGTGCAAGTCTGTCTTCATTTCCTCCTCCTTCCTTCTTCCTGTTTCCTTCTCTCTTAGTTCTGGGGATTGAACCCAGGGCCTGGTGCATGTTAGGCAAATGCTCTACTACTGAGCTACATCCCTAGCCCTAAAACTCTATCTCAAAATAGAAAATAAATAATTTTTTAAAAAGTGCTCAAGTGGTACATGGCTTTCTTATGCCCATGGCCCTGGGTTCAACCCTTGATACTGCACAAGGGGGCGGGGGGGGGGAGTTCAAGGTGTGAAAAGGAAGAATCAGTATACACACTTGCCCAACAGAACTGAGAGCAATATAAGTCAGAATTCTAAGTTGAATGTTAAAATTATCCTGCAGCCAAATAATTTAAGAATGATTTTTAAAGTTCATATCAGAAGAGAAATAGTCATTATAAAGGCAAAAAAATCAGTTCTGTTCATTTGCTGCTGGTACAGCAGATGCAATCAAGCTTATGCTCATTAGCACAAACCATGACCCCTGAATAACATGACTAAAGGCTAACTGTCTCACTGGGTATTTGTCAGCAGGCAAATGGATGTTCAGACCTACAACAGCTAAAGTCAAAGAAGCTTTGCCATATTTTCTACTGTTAACTGCTTATAAAAGCAAAACAAAACATTCGTTTTGCCTTAAATCTCTTCCCATTTGTTTGACTAGCCTTGGTAGTAAATAGTTTGCCAAGAATGTCCTCTATACTATGATCATTTTGATCATTATTTCTAGTCTACCAGTAGTAAGTCTTTCAGTAGTAAGACAGATATCTTAAACTGGAATTTATTTTTATAGTTGGAATTTATAATTAAAAAAAATTGGCAGGCAGATCTCTGTGAGTTCAAGGCCAGCCTGGTCTACATAGTGAGTTCTAGGACAGCTGGAGCTACAGGGAGACCCTGTCTCAAAAAGACCAAAAAAAAAAAAAAACCAAAAAACAAAACAAAAAAAACACCCAACATATTTTCTGTGACTTATATTTATACTTAGCTGATGAGCTCTTGGGCAATCCTATAAAAGGAAGTATTTTAGGAGGAATACTAACAGGACACCTAATGATGACATGTGGGGCACAAGCACAAGGAAGGGTAGTGAAAACCATGCCCAAGTAACTATAACAACATACTTTCTGACACTGCTTCACATGCTAAGCTTTAGCTGGGGAGGCTACATAACAACAAGCCTATCCCAGGCAGCTCTCAACTCTCAATAGGTTACTGAAAACACTTAGCTCCATTTCAGAGTTAGTAGGAAAAATTAACTAGACTATGTCTTCCCATCCACTAACACACTGAGTGGTAAAGTCTTGAAATCTGCTACAGATAGTTAAAATGATGGAGGTATGCCATGAGTGTGTTATTTGAAACAATTTTCATCCCTTTTTTTTTGAACGAATAAACAAGTTTACAAAAGGACTGATAATTTTTAAAGTAAAATTGCTTTTATGGTAGTTCCAGCTCAGGTATGAGCAGTCAGACAAGACACCAACTTTCATGGAGACAGACTCGAGGACTGGCGGCTGGTCAGCTGGCCTGGGTTGAGTGCTTGCCATGCTCAGGCATTGCCATGAAGTTCAGAGTATTCAATATGGGTAGAACCCGGATGCCACTCTCAACACCACAGCAGACCACTTCTTAGTTTTTGGGAACTTTGGTAAGTTCCAATCATTTCTCAGGCAAATATCTCTTTAGCATACTGGCAATTTGCTCCATCCAATTCAGTACTTATGAACTAGATTTTTACCTAATAGCTTATAAATGTGTCACTGGCTTTCTTACGCTGAATGGGAGAATAGAGTGGGAAAAGCAAGAATTAAGACTAAGTAGCTTAATTTTTCTCCAAGATGTCTGACACTGTATAACAGAAACTTCTGTCATACACATAGACACCAAGAAGCTCAGCCAAAGAAAAATGAGGTTGTGAGTACCTACCATGACAATTTTTCTATACGGAGCATATGTGAAAATTATCCCTAGCATGAAACATCATATACAAATGATCATTATGATCACAGATTTGGTGTGTGCTCTTCCAAACACCATGGGGTGGTGAAGAGCCAAGGGAAAAAAATGTGCTTTCACATTTGGCTCAGTGTCATAGGAAAATAAGTGGTTATACTCACTCAACTTTTTTTTTAAACAAAAGGGTTATGAAAAATAGTAATGAAAACACAGCAAAGAAGCAAACAAAAATTCAGTTACTCAGATTTAAAAAAGGTAAACGTGACTGACTACCAGGAGGACAGACAGCAGTGGGAGTTGCTAAACTGGGTGCACTTTGATTGCAGGTAATTTTTCAGATAAAAGATAGTTTAAAGGTTTTTTTTTAATTAAAAATAATTAAGAGAAAATAAATATGCCACATATAATTATTTCAATACCTTTAAGTCACTTGAGTTATAATACCACACTTAAGAAACACTGTGCCAATCCCAGATCTAGGGCTATGCAGTAGACAGTAGACATGCATTATGTAAGGTATGATGGTTCAGCTATCCATGAACTGGCCCTAAGTCTGAGGTGCTAGCTACAAGGCAGGCAGTCAGCAACCACAGGATGTGTATACCAGGTTTTCCAGTCCCACCCAAAGCTGTGAAGTGGTGGTGTAGGCCTGCTAAACTGAGAAAGGTGCATGATGACTCAACAAAACCACCTGGGGACAGAACATAAGACATGGTTTTCAAAATAAATAAGTAAACAAATAAATAATCACTAGACTCACAAATGAGAAAGAACTGACGTAAAAATTCAAGGCATAATGAATTTACAGTACAAAAATAAAGTCTTTTACTAAGTTCATATTTCAATATGATTTTAGTATTGACTTTACTCCTTCTATACTACTACAGAAAAAAAATGGAAAGAGTAAAACTGGTTAACTTATTTCACAATTCTTAAAACTTCAGGAAAATTAATTACTAAAACAGAGTTTAGACTAGCAAGTTTTAGAAATGCTGCATAGATTTCTAGGAAACTTTGCAACATAAGAGAAAAGCAGTTTGTGCTAAAGGAAACAGGGGACCTTTCTTACCTCCATCACTCTCAAGGCCAAACAGTAAAAGCATCATTTTTACGGTATAATGATAAGCAGGACTTTCATTTTGGAGTTAGAAAAAGTAGCAATGTACTTTTGCTGTCCAGGAAAACACAAAGCCCAAATCAAAGGAGAGGCTTGCAAGTGGTGTCTGCACTTACCTGCCCTGTGGATGCTGGGGTTCCCATGGAGAGGGCCTCCCCAGGACCACCGGTTATGCTTCTGCTTTGGCTTCTGGCTCCTTTCCATTGTACGGCGTACAACAGCCTCATGGCGTTCCTTGCATGGAAGAGAACAGCCAGTGGTTAGGATCAACCCAGTTGTTGAAGCTCCTGCAACTTATGGCAGATTAAAGAGGACTACCTAAATCTCCACCCTACTACAATGCTGCTGTTATCATCTATTTCCTAACTTCTGAACTTTAAGATGAGAATAGTCGTCTTACTAAAACTATTAGTTCCCAGTTCAAAAGCCCTTGATGTATAACAGATACACAAATAAATACTCCGACTGTGTGTGAGCAATACATAGAAGAATGGTAATGCAAGACTTCACTTAATATACCCTACTCATTTAATTATTACTTTTTTGTGGGGTCAGAGAGATTCAACCCAGGGCCTTGTGCATGTTAGGCAAGTGCTCAACTCCTGACCTATATAACTTCAGTCTCACACTGTGCTGTATTTTAAATATGGAATTCAGAAACTGAATAATTTATTTCTCTCTCAGCATAGTGAACATAAACCTATTAAGGAAAAATGAGAAAAAAAACCCTCCCAAGAGCGGGTGGGGCTTGATCCAAGGGAGAAATACCCTCCTTTCTTTTTGAGGTATGGTCTTGCTATGATGCCCTGGCTGGCCTTGAACTTGTGGAAATCCTCCTGCCTCTGCCTTCTGAGTGCTGGGATTACAAATGTGTGGCACCATACCAGGTAAAAGCATGCATGGCTCACTGAATTACATAACCTTGTGTTACCCATTTCAAGTATAAACTCCCATTTATTTACAAAACCTTATATAATACTTGAGGGTTGAGTGAGTGTTAAATGGAGCACTATGTGGAAATGTTCACTCACATATGGAAAGATCCACTTGGTGTGGTCTGAAGAAAGCAGTAATGAATATTAGACTCACATGAGAGAAATGAGTTTGCAGAGTTCCAGTAGCAACACTAAAAACCAGCATCTTCCACCTACTGTCACCCCGCCCTGCCCCACCTCCTGCAGCTATCTATACTGCTGACTTCATGGAAACTGCATCTGGCAGTAAGAGAAGCAGGGGACCCTCCTCCTCAGAGCGTGATGCACCTTGTCCTCTTCCAGCCTCTGTCTTCGCTTCTCCTCCACTGCAGCCCTCCGCCGCTCTTCCTTGAGTCGCTGCTCCTCCAGCTTCTTCTTCCGCTCTTCCAAGTGCTTTTCATAGTGCTGCCTGGCTCGCTCTTCTCTTTCTAGCCAGATGATTTCTCGAGCAGCTTAGGGAAAAAAAGGGAAATCCAACACAGGCAGGTTTAGGACTTGAATAGTCAGGGCTGGCTAAGTGGTCCACATTGAACAAATTCAGGTTCTGTGATCTTGTACTGGTCAAGTCTGGTCTTTGCTTTCTTCAGTGAGTCAAAAAAGATGCCCTGAACTCTGCTCTTTGGGAACCCGCGTAGCTCTCTAGTTTAGTATATCGTAGTCATAAACCGTAGGCTCTGATACTGATATGCTGCTCTAAAATCAATAGTTCCATGTGTTTCTTTTTTAAAAAAATGTGAAATCCTGGTCTGGCAAGATGGCTCATCAGGTAAAAGCACTTGCCGTGCAAACCTGACTACCCGAGTTTGATTCCTGGAGTCAACAGTGGAAGCAGAGAATCCATTCCTCAAAGTTGTTCTCCAATTTCCACGTGTGTGCCTGCACACACACACACACACACACACACACACACACAAAATCATATGCACAAAATAATAGCAATAATAATGATAATAAAAATCTTTTGAATGTGATATCCTGCCAGACATGGTGGCACATATCTGCAACCCTAGCACTTGAGAGGCTGAGGTAAGAGGATTGCCATAAGTTCGAGTCCAGTCTAGGGTACATAATAAGATCCTGGCTCAATAAACAAAAAGTGATATCCTCCAGCTGTCCCCTTTCTTTTTCTTTGCTTCCCTTCCTTCCTCCCTGCGCCCCTTTTTTCCTCCCTCCCTCCCTTTCCCCTCCCCACCTCTCCTTTTTATTTTGTTTGTTTGTTTGTAGCTCAGGTTGGCTTGGAACTCACTATATAACTCAGGGTGGCCTTGAGCTCACAGCAATCTTTGTGCTCCAGCCTCCTGAGTACTGGGATCACAGGGTTAAGTCACCACATCCAGCTATGACTACGTTTCTTTCATTGTAGCACTGGTTCTTCTACTGGAAGTATGAAAAAAGTGTGGAGAAAACAATTAGTTGAGAAGTGCCTCAGGTGCCTCACAGGTATATTACAGTGAGCTAAGCCAGGAGAGAGATCAATGGGCTGTTCTGGCATTCAAGCTCACAAATACAGGTAGATGACCCCTAACCCTATCAAAGCCAATGATAAAGTTCAAAAAACAGTGTTGAGAGGCTGGGGAGATAGCCTAGTCAGTACCATACTTGTGCAAGTATCAGGACCTGAGTTCCAACCCCAGAACCATATAAAAAGCTGGGTGTGGTGGTTCACACTTATGATCCCAGAACTGGGGAGGCAGAGACAGGTGGAATCCTGAACTCTCTAGTCAGCTGGCTTAGCTTAGCTGGCAAGGCCCAGGTCTTATTGATGAGAGCCCTATCTCAAAAACCAAGGTGGATGGCTTCTGAGGAATGAAACTGGATACTGACCTCTGGTTTTGACACACATGTGCATACATACTTGGGCGCGCACGTACACACGCATGCACACACACATGCACACACATACACAAAACAAAACAAAAAACATTGTTTAATGACAGAATACTTTTTTTCTCCATTATATATGTTCCTTCTCCATTTTAGGGGACAATGTTACCTACGGAGCTATTTCATTTAATATGATGCTTTCTTTAGCTATGACAACTAAAAAACATGCACGAGCTATTAAGTATATGTGAAAACGCCCAAACAAAATTTGGAGCATAGATCCTTTTTTACTTTTTTTTTTTTTTTTTTTGAGACAGAGTCTTATGTAGCCCTTGAACTTGCTATGTATCTTAGGATGACTCGAAACTCCTGATTCTTTTGCCTCCACCTCCCAAGTACTGGAATCCCAGGCATGCACCACCACACTTGGCCACCTTCCAAGTACCACAGGCAAGTACCACCACACTTGGTTAGGTATTTTGCATTTCTGACAGCACTCTTTCTCCAAGTTTGTCAGTTGTAGCTGGTCATGGTGGCACATGTCTTTAATCCCAGCACTTGGGAGGCAGAGGCTGGTGGATCTCTGTGAGTTCAAAGCCAGACTGGTCTACCTAGTGAATTCCAGGACACTGGGGCTACAGGGAGACCCTGTCTCAAGAAAGACAAAAGAAATTGTCATTTGTGGGGGCTGGAGAGATGACTCAATGCTTAAGACATTGGTTGCTTTGGTTGCTCTTGCAGAGGACCCGGGTTCAATTCCCAGCACCCACCCATATGGCAGCTAACAACCATCCATAATTCCAGTTCCAAGGGAATCCGATGCCCTCTTCTGACATCTAAGGGCATTGCATGACAAGGGTGTACTTACATCCATGCAGGCAACGCACTCATAAAATAAAAATAAAATATTTTTTAAAAAGTTTGTCATTTGATGACATGAACCTTCTGAAAGAGCTGAATTAACTTGATGTTGGTGGGAGAAAAAGGATAAATTTAAAGTGGCTATATCCTTATGAACAATTCAGGGCAATGTAGGAGAAGGGCTGAGTTGACATGTGAGAAGTCAGGGTTCCCCCAACAGCTCTGCTACTGAGGACTGCTGAGACCTATATGGATTTCATTTTATTATTATTATTTTTATTTTATGTGTATGAGAGTACTGCTTGCATGTACATGCAACTGTGCCAGGTAATGCCCCAGGAGGTCAGAAGAGGGTGTCGGATTCCCCTGGAATGAAGTTACGATCTGTTGTTAGCTGCCATGTGGGTGCTGCGAATCGAAACAGGGTCCTTTGCAAGACTAGCCAGTGCTCTTAACTGCTGAGCCATCTCTCCAGTTCTGGATTTCAGTTTTATGTGATCTAAAATGAGGAACCTATATATATATCCCTATGCTCCTATAGGAATTCTCAGGCTCAAGTTAAAATTTTACTTTAAGAAAAAGCACTTAATACATGCTCAATATAACATGCATTAATTGAGTGAATACAAAAGACATTGTGAGAACTCATCTTAAACTTAACAGGAGTACATAATTCTGAAATTTTGCTTTAGTTACACTTGCTTTGATCACATACACTCATGCACATAAGGTCTGGATTTTCTACATGGGAACACCTTACCGGCAAGCTTTTAATGACAGTATATCTTTTAATTCATATAGAAAATGAGTTTATATGGCAGATCTTATTGAAGTTTATATAGCACAAAATATTAGCAGGTGAAATGACTGTCTTCTTCTTAGCTTGAGCCCTCTTACTGCACTTCTGTCTTTTTGAAACATGTACACCATGCATATTGTGCCATAGAACAACTATTACTCTGCACTTAGCTTTTTTCATTTAAAAATCTTAGCGATCTTTCCATATTAAAACAGGAAAATCCAAATAGTATTTTGGGTTTTATTCTAAGAGTATTTTAATGGCTCTGTAGTATTTTATTGTCTAAGCATCATTCATATAAAGTTATCTACTGACTGATAGGTTATCTAAATCATTTCTAGTATTTTACTAATTTAGACCTTTAGCAAATACCATTGTACTATTAGAAATCTCTGTAGATGATGTGGGTATATCCATGTATAAGCAGAATTGCTTCATCAAAGTCAAATTTAAGAATCTGAAAGATATCGATTTGGGTAGTATCTGCACAGCATTTCTGAGGCCCTGAGTTTGGTCCCCAGTATTGCAACACAATGCAATGAAATGAAGCAAATAAAACCAACTAAACACTAGTGACTCTTTCTTTCTTAGATGTGAACTCTGATTTCTAAAGTCCAGGTTGCTTTCCTTCCTCTGGTCTCACCACAGCCTCTGTACTACAGTTAACCTATACACCTTGCTCTGCTTCCTAGCAAACCAAGCTTGTTCTGTCTCTGTTCCTGTTCTACCTCGGCTGGAAAAGCTTCATAACTTTAACCACAGCTGATCCATCCTGGAAGGCAGTGGCCTCATACCTGTTATACATATCAAAATAAATTTTGGAAGTCTGGGTGGTGAATGGTCTAGTTAAAAATCAAATCCCTGGGCTCCAATTCTCATATTCTGGATTACTGATAAAAAAAAAAAAAAAACAAGGCTCAATTCTAATTTTTGTGGTGGTGCTGGAGACTGAATCCCTGAATCTTGCAGGGAGATCTGAGATAAATGTCTGCTGGTGGCATGTGAGGAGACCTTGCATCATACAGTCTTCTGGAGGAACCCTGACATCTGCTACAAGGTTTAGCATTTCCTACACTCCAATTTCTATGTAGAAAAGGTCATCTTCCCCACTCTCCACAGTGCATGTTACAACATGAACACAAACATCTTAATAATTACTTCCTGGTTCGTTGTAACTGTTGATTGGCTGACCCCTAACTGTGTGGGATTGGATAAGTTATCTAGGATGAGTTCTATTAGGGTAGTTGTGGGAAAAAGTAGGAACTTTCCTATTGCTGTGAGGATTAAGAAAATAATCATACTTAAAATAGCTACAACAGTTCTCTGTCCCAAGCATTTCACATTTGTCATCATTTCAATTGAGAAAATAAGAGGTTTTACAGTTGTGCTATAAATCACACAGGATTTGACTCAAGTAATGGCTAATTTTACATCAAATAATCCTTTGAAAGAAGGATTTCTTTTCTTTTTTCTTTTGGGGGCCACTGGGGGCAAAACTGTAGCCTTGCACGTACATACCATGCAAGTATTCTACCACCGAGCTACATACCCAGCCTAAGGAAGAGTATTTTTTCATACAAACTTCTATTTAACTTGCTTTTAACAGGAAGTAGGGTCTGTAAACAGTCATACAGAGAATAGGCAAGCAATGTTGAAATAGCAAATATCACTTTCTGGTTATTGCAGAGTCTGCTGGTGAGTGCTAGGATGAGTTGCCAAGTATAGATCATGTCATGCTTTAAAATGAAAGTTAATACTTAAAAGATTTCAGTACATTAAGAATTGAAAGCATATTTATTGTAAGAATTTTAATTTAAAGTATTCTCTACCAGTAATAGTTCTGAGGTTTCATATTTTCTCAGTAAGAAATGAGAAATGTGTAAAAGAACTAGAGCTGGGATTTGAAAAAAAACTGATTCCAAAGCACATTCTATCCTACCCTAAACCAGAACCTGCTTGGTCTTGCCTTCTGACACCATATTCCTGACAACAGCCTGTGAAGTTAGAAACCTCAAGGTTCTCCTTCATAGACACTGACACATCTACACAATGGACCCTTTGTCCTATCTCTCAAGTCCAGTGTAGTCTCTCTAATCTTCTTGCTGTTATTTTAAGCTCACTGTCCTTGTTCTACATGTCTACTCTTTTTTAAAAAAATTTAATTAATTTATTTTTTATTTTATGTGTATGTGTGTATTGCCCGCATGTAGGTAAGTACACCCGTGTTGTGCAATGCCTGCGGAGATCAGAAGAGGCTGTCGGATCCCCTGGGACTGGAGTTATGGACAGTTGTTAGCTGTCATGTGGGTGCTGGGATTCAAACCCAGGTCTTCTGCAAGAATAACCAGTGTTCTTAACCGCTGAGCCATCTCTCCAGCCCTGATGTCTATTCTTTTACCTCTTCAAATTTATTCTATTTTCTTTTTGAAGACAGCTTTCTCAAAACACAAATCTGGAAAATCTGTTTGTTCCTCTGAACCTTTACGCATGCTACCTCTGTGAAAAATGCCTCCTCTGGCAGGCAATCTTCTGACCTTCAAGTATTTGGCTCAAGCCTCTTCCTCTTAGAAGCTGTCTCTCCTTTATCACTGTCCACACCACACTGTCACCACTCTGCTTGCCTATGTTGACAATGTCTAGTTTAACAGATGGTGTTAGGCATGCCCTGGGTTCCATTAAGACATATGAGATGAGATAAAAGAGAGAGAGAGAAAGAGAGAGAAAAGAGCTAAAGGAAATAAGTGACTTTCAAGCAAAGCGACTTACACTGCCTTGGTGGTAATTCAAAGTCTTTCAACTTGTCGTTAAAATTTATTTATTCATTCATTCGTTCACTCACTCATTCATTCATTTATTGAGACAAAGTCAAAGTCTCACTCTGCAGCTCAGGCTGGCCTGGAACTTACTACAGAGCCTAAGTTGGTTTTGAGCTTTGGGCAACTCTCCTGCTTTAGTCTCCTAAATCCTGGGATGAAACTATTCTTCTCTTCAACTCTAATTAGATTATGCAGTGGAAAACTGTCTGGTGTGATTTTGCAGGACACCCACAACACTGTCTCCCGCTTGAGGGGCCTTCTAGCTTTGCCTGGTTCCCTGTGCTAGAAGGCTAATGGAACCGAGGTGCTGGGAAGAGCAATTTTTATGTGTAAAAGCCCAACAGACTCCTTTACATATGGGCGAAATCACTTTTGAGATGAGGAAGCAAAACAAAGACATAAAAAAGTTTCCAGAAATTCCTAGCTGCTTTTAAAAGAGGTGTCTTGCTTGGCCAATAGCTGTCCTTTGAATCTTCTGGCTACCAGCTCAACCCTAATCCCTGACATGCCTCACAGAATGTTGTCACTGTCCTCAACTGGTCTCATTGAGCCCTTCTAGGAAGCACAGACACCCCTCCATCTGCCACTCCTTAGCTCAGAATCATCAGGCTTGCAATTTGGGCACATAGTCACTTGGGCAGAATCATGTCTGACCACACTCCTCTTTATCACCATCATCACCTGGACAGAAGTCCTCCACTTTTATTTTATGCCAACCACTAGTCAAGTACAGGCATCACCTTCACAGCCATTCTAAGAGCTTGGCACTGCTATTAATCATGGGAATCCGAGGCACAGGGAAGTGATGCAACCTCCTCCACATCTCACCACAAGCAAGTGGTGGAGCTGGAATTCAAATCTGGACGGTCTGACCATGGAAGCACAATGAGCCATTCTGCTGAATGGTCTGAACTGTAACCCCTCCCAGTGACTAATATTCCTTCTCATGGGGAGGTGGTAAAGATCACCATTTCTCAATGCAACTCTAGGCCTTTATTATCTGCTCATAAGAATTCTTACTGTTCAGATTTAAGTTCTTTTTATTTTCACACTGAAAGACAATGTAAATTGAGGGAAAATATTAATGGGTTAGTCCCATTATTCATTTGACATTCACACTTTATTCAGCCTCTGCTTACAAGTATTTTCTTCCAGGTTGAGCCTGACTCATGATACAGCTGCTCTGGTATGTGATAATGTCTATATTCTTCCTACTGAGGGCATTCAGATCTCAGGGCTCTCTTACCTGCCTGATGACCTAGGAACTTCTCTACAGGCATTCGTTAAGCCCTTTAAAGAATTAATTCATCAGACCTTTAGGAGGTCTGATGCCAAGATTGATCACAGATCTGCTGAAGTTTATATTCTTGATATTTAGATGAAAAGAATTTAAAAGGACTGCTCCCTCAAAGCCCATACACTTCTTCCCTCTTTCCCTTTTCCCCTTCCTTTCCATCTCCCTTCCTCCCTCTCCCCCTTTTTTTGTGATCAGTCTCTAAAGAGGAAAATTGTTCCTTAAAACAAATGATTGCTTTAATCAAATAAGGTGAAGTATGAAATAAAGAGGAGTTTGACTAATAACTTTAAAAAGGGTTATGCCATTATTGACTGTTTGCTATTGATACTAATTTATCAGTATTTTTAACATTCTAAACCAGGTTGAAATGATGATCTAGGTCTCTTGACTGTTCTTACTAATACTGCTGTCCTTGAGTTAATAACAAATTGAAATTAGAGAGAAAGGGGGGAAAGGGGGTGTAATAAAACTACGGTTAGAAGGGCAAAGTCTGCTGTAAAAACCAATCCTCAGCTAATTTGATTGAATTTTGTACCAAGGATAAAAATCATTTTTGCATTATCTTGTTCTCTTTTTAAGAATTTTATTAATTTTTATTTAATGTGTATGGGTGTATTGCTTGCATGTAGGTAGGTGCACCCGTGTCATGCAATGTCCAAGGAGGTCAGAAGATGGCATTGGAAACCCTGGAACTGGAGTTACAGATGGTTGTTAGCCACCATGTTGGTCCTGAGACTTGAACCCAGGTCTTCTGCAAGAGCAGTCAGTGCTCTTAACCACTGAACAATTTCTCAAGCCCTATCTTGCTCTTTTGAAAACACATTATGGGGCCTGGAGAGATGGCTCAGCGGTTAAGAGCACCGACTGCTCTTGTAGAGGACCTGGGTTCAGTTCCCAGCACCCATATGGCAGCTATAAACTGTCCTTAACTCCAGTTCCAGGGGAATCCAAAGCCCTCTTCTGACCTCCACAGCATTGCATTACAAAGGTGCACTCACATACATGCAGGCAATACACTCATACACATAAAATAAAAATAATAAATAAAATAAAAACAAAACAAAACACATGATAGAACAGTTTTACATGTAGCTGTAAAAGCCAATTACAGATTCATAAGCTTAAAATTTTCTTCAAGTGCTGTATCAATGATATTTTCTGTGATAATCTTTCATGATTTAAAACTTTTAAATTTAGGGGCTGGAGAGATGGCTCTAATTTTGACACAGAGGTGGAGGCATGAAGGATGATCAAGTAGTTTCTATGATTAAGATAGAATTCATCCAGGTTTGAACTAATAAGATGGTAGAGGTAGAAGATATGCCACACAGATCCAAAATTTACTTTGAAGACAGAGCCAGTGATACCTATGACTAGATGGGTTTAGTACATGGGAAGACCCACTTACTGATTAGGCTGAGTCCAGACTGGTAGCTACAGGTGGCTCTTGAATAAACTAGGGTGGATACTCATCAGTGGCCAGTATTGGGTCAGTCAAGGAAGACAGAATTCATTCTCTCTCTCTCTCTCTCTCTCTCTCTCTCTCTCTCTCTCTCTCTGTTGTATACATATGTATGCTGTATACTTGTATGAGCATGTGTCTCCTTGTGTGCTCAACCATATGTGTGCATGGAGGCCAGAGGTTGATGCAGGGTGTCTTCCTCTATCACTTTCCACCTTATTTTTTGAGACAGAGTCTCTTCAGTAAGCCTGGAGCTAATCATTTCAGTTAGAATGTGATTTCTAAGGATCTGCCTGCCTCCACCACACAGTACTGGGGTTTCAGACATGCACTGTTATACCCCAATTTTATGTGGGTGGTAGGGATCTGAACTCGGGTTCTCATGCTTGTACAGTAAACACTTTACCCACTGAGCCATCTCCTCACCCTTAAAAAAGAGAATATTTTATTCTATGAAAGATCTAATAGCTAAGACTACCATTAAGAAATAATGCAGTACCTCTAGTGGTAGAAGTGTCAAAAATGGCTAAAAGAAATCATTTCTCAGGGTTGGAAATATGTCTCAGCACTAAAGAGCACCAGCTGCTCTTGCAGAGGACCTGGGTTCAGTTACCAGCACTCACAGGGTGGCTAACAACCATCTGTAACTCTAGTTCCAGGGGATCCAATGCCTCCTCTGGCCTCCATGGGCATTGAATGACATTGGTACACTTACATACATGCAGGCAAAACACTCATATACATAAAAAAAATTTTTTTTAAAAAGGAACAAATTCTTGGGGCTAGGAAAATATTAATATTAGTGCAATTGACTAGGACACAGACATTACTAAGAGGAGTCAGTTTTGAGTGAGAGATAAATAATTGAGTTGTATAGAAGCTGAGTTTCAAGCAGAGTGTAGTGGTTCTCATCTATAATGCTATTGAGTAATGCTTCTGAGTAGAAGGCTGAGGTAGGAAGATTGTTGTGAGTTTGAGGGTGGCCTGGGCACGCGCGCACAAGAGAGAGAGAGAGAGAGAGAGAGAGACAGACCCTAGTCAAAAACAAAACAAGAATCAAAGAATCAAAACAAGTTCAGTTTCAGACAATAAGGAAGTACCTGTTGCCTTTCAAGTAGCTGGAAATGTGAAATCCATCCACATCCCACAGGAGAGTGGAAAAAATGAGTGGGACTGAGAAATTCTTCCCCTGGGGCAGGGGTTGGGGGAATGGGACAAAATTCAGGTTGGGAGGAGAGATAGCAAGACAGATGCAGAAATTAAGAGGAAGTCTGGAGCAATGGCCTGAATCGATTTAGATGGAATGTAGTAGTTCAGGAGACCACTTATAGAGCTTTTAAGGCAGAAAAAGAAAGCTTTCTGGGAACATATGCCCAACTAACCAACAAAGCAATCTCATACAGGAAATTATGCTGGATTTTATGTGAAATATTGAAGGGTAATGTAGAAAAAGCAGGCCATGTGACATAGCTCGACTATAAAAGCATTAAAGTATGACTCAGAGGTTTAACCTACAGAAAACACTAATAGACCCTGCCCAATTGTGAAACAGTACAAACACATCATGCCACCAAACACAACAATCCAGCCTTTGCCCTTCCTCTCTCCACCAGGCTTATTAAGATATGTGGGCTGAAAAACAAATAGGCAAACAAAAAATTTCAATGATTTAATATTAATTTCAACCTGAATCCAATAGTAAATAACTACTCTCACTGGCCAATAAATATTGATACTCTTCTTCCCAGAAGTGGTAAAATATTTTCCATATTTTTTACACAAAAAGCTTTAAAGTTTGAAAGCCCAGTAGCAGCTGACATAACCAATCTTTTCTGTTGTTTTAAAATCATGCACATTCCAAAGATTTTCTATTCAGTAAGAGCCTTTCCGTTTGAATATTCCAGTGCTTATCTAACCAACCTTACTAGGGAGCAATATGCACAGGAGGAGGAAGAAGGCCCAAGGGCCAGAGCCAGCCTGCTTTCCAGGAACTGCCTGCCTGCAGGAAACCTGTCAGAAGTAGGGAACATGAATTAGGTCTAGGAGGAAACACTAGGCTCAGAAAGACAGCAGAGTTTAACTCTTTTCCAGCAAGTTAAAAAAATGTGTTTAAAAACACTTTAGCAGTAGCCAGGCATGGTATTCACACTTGTAATCCCAGTAGGTAGGAGGATCACAAGTTTGAGGCAAGCCTGGGCTACATCATGTGATCCTGTGTCAGTAAAACTAAAACCAACAAAAATGGCCAGTGAGGTGGCTCTACAGGTAAAGGTGTTTTCTGCACAGGCCTAGTGACCTGAGTTCAATCCCTGGAGCCCACATAAAGGTGGACAGAGAGAACTGACTCTGTAAGTAGTCATCTGACCTCCACACACACACACACAGCATTCAAACCCCCACACATTATATACATATACACACAAAAGTAGAAGAAAAATTGAAATAAAAAAAAATTGCCAGGCGTGGTGGCGCACTCCTTTAATCCCAGCACTTGGGAGGCAGAGGCAGGCAGATCTCTGTGAGTTCAAGGCCAGCCCAGTCTACATAGTGAGTTCCAGGACAGCTGGGGCTACAGGGAGACCCTGTCTCAAAAAGACCAAAAAATTAAAAATTAAAAAATAAAAAAAGTATCAACAAAAATAAAAACCACTGCAGCAAAAGAAATAACTTCTTCTGGCTACTGTGGCAAGGAAGAGAAACAGGCCTATGTTAAGAGATGTCACCAGGGCTTCCAGGCTTGAAAACAAATTTCCATTAAATACTATACTCTTAGGTTCTTGAAGGAATAATAAAAATGGGCTAGAGAGGCTGGAAGTACTAACTCTTATAGACTGCAGAACTTTAGGAAAGTAAAAGCTATTTTCCTACAAAGACTTTGGCCTGTAGATGGTGTATGTTTCAAATCATCTGCACACTCTGGACAATGCTGACTGAGCATTTCTTTTCAAAGCACATAAGGATCCTTGTTTGGCAACACTGCCTACTCCTCCTTGTTCAATTATCCTGATAGAGTCTGGGGGAAGAGCAGACATTGTTTTTAGTTGTGTACCCACTGATTAGTTGCTCTAAGGAATAGTAATAAATCCATGGTCACACAGATAACCCAGGTTAAACTCAGTGGGTCACAAAACAAAACAAAAAGACATGAATGCAGAAAAGGGACTTGTGTGTGGGGTGTACAATAGAGATCAGAGGGAAATAAGAGAGAGTGAGGGTGACAGCAACCAGAATGCATCATATATATGAGAAGTTGTTAAAAGAACACAAAGGGGCTGGAGAGATGGTTCAGCAGTTAAGAGCACTGGCTGCTCTTGCAGAGGACCAGGGTTTGATTCCCAGCACCCACATGGCGGCTAACAACCATCTACAGTTCCAGGGGGATCTGATGCCCTCTTCTGATCTCTGCAGGCACTGTACGACACGGGTGCACTTACCTACATGCAGGCAATGAATGCACTTATACAGATAAAATAAAAATAATAAATATTAAAAAAAGAACAAAAATAAAATTAAAAAATGGTTGTTGGATGGGAAACACAAGATCACTCAAAATAAAAGTTTAATTCTAAAACAAACAGCAATAAAAAAGGATTTCAAACTAAAGGAGGCGTTGGCACTGGCTGCTCTGCCACACGTTCCAGAACACCGAGATTGTTCCTCTTCTGAGTGTCCTGCTTTCCACTTCCTGGTAAGCCTGTCTGTGACTCAGCTTGCCAGGTGGCTACAGGCAAATACTAGAGCTCCTGACCTTTCATAAGGGCCTCTAGTGACAAGAGGAAAAGCAGGGACCTTGGTATCCTGTTTATAAAGTCAACAGCAGGCTTATTCAGCAGGGAGCCCCAGGAAGTATGCTGACAGCGCTCCATCTCATAACTTGGTACCTAAAAAGGGACCATGTTCTTGTATTTCTTTTTTTCTTTTTTGGTTTTGTGGGATAAAACCCAAGGTGTTGGCTTTGCTAGGTGAGTATGGAACCCATAAGCTATATCCCCAGTCCCTGCCTTCTATTTTCTTAGCTTTAACATGTAAACTGGCCAGGTGTGACGGCATATGCATGGAACCCCAAAACTCAGGAGGCAGAGGTAAAAGGATCACAGCAATTTGACACCACCTGGTTTACACAGTGAGTTCCAGACTAGCAAGGCTACATAGTGAAACCCTGTCCCAAGAAACAAAAAATTAAACTGCACCATAACTCCATGTTTCCTTTAGCACCATGAGCAACTGTAATGCAATGTATTATTAAGTAAAAATGATCCGGCTGCAGTTGACTGCTGTGTAATACCAGCCCTGTGCTTGGATCACACACCAGGCTGCTTCTGTCCATCTGCAAAAAAGGCCCACAAGTCAGTACAGAGGATACGGTGATGTCCATGTGCTCAGTGCTAAGTATCCCTTGTCTTAGAGGAGAAAATTCAGCATTTCAACAAGAGTGTCCTTAAGTGATCAAACATAGCCTGTGCATACAGGCCTTGGGCTACCTAGCTGTTTTTCTCGTTCCTCTCGGCGCTCTCGGGCCAGCCGCTGCCGGTCATCAACTCGTAGCACAAGTGGGGGGTCTGAAATGAGATTGAATGAGAAGAGTGAATTATAAAAAAAAGGTATATAATGACACCTATTTCTTGGTTTAAAGTATTTGATGAATAGAGAGATGGTTCAGTAGTTAAGAGTGAATGTTGCTTTTGCAAAGGATCCAGGTTTGGTTTCCAGCATTCACATGGGGGAGGGAGGGCTCACAACTGCCTGCACCTCCAGCTCCAGGGCACCTGCACGCACATGCACATACTCTTTGCCCACATATACATACAAGTTTCAAAATTTGATGAATGAAATGTTAATATTGTCTTATAAGAATTAATATGTGTGTCTTCTTAGTGATATGATTTATTATCATTACTTTTTTGAGAGAAACAGGTGTTGGTATAAGTAAAGTTGCAGTTGTGATCTGCATTCTACCTGGGTGCTTCTAAGGGAAGGAAGGGCTGGGGATGTAACTCAGCTGCACAGTGCTTGCCTTACATGTTTGAGAGCCTGGGTTCAATCTCCAGCAGCACAAATCAAACAATGAAGATGAACAAGGGTATTATTAACATTCTCACTGTTACGACATGTGTCAACCTGATTGTCCTGAACAAACTTGGAAGTATGGTTATTCTCCTACAGAATGACTCCCAATGATCAGGATAATCAATTCAAGACAGGCTTTGAATTAAGAGCACACTAGGCTCTAGCTCATTTGTAACTATAGTTACACAATAACTTTTGTTAATGCTTTTCATTTTACAACGTTCACACATATTAGCATTTTTCCTAATACTCCTAAGAGTTAGTCACCAATTTATTGATTCAGGAACATATACTGATTATTCAAATGGTAAAATGAGAGAAATATTTATGACTGATGATAGTGTCAGAGCTAGGGCTTAAAACTCAGCTCAGTGTCTTTCCATACACAGTGGCAGGCAGTCAGAAGAGCCAGAACAGACCAGGCAGTGCATCACTCTGTGAAGGAAAATGACTTGTCAATAAGCAAGAATGAAGTTTCAGTGACTTTTGAAAAGACCTGTGGTAGAGGCTAGCAAAGGACACGAGTTACAGGGGATTTTTAAAGATTTTGAAGTTTGTGCTTTTCTCAAGCAATTTTCTCTTCTAATTAGGTCAATCTCTTGATCAGTTGGAGGTAGCTGGTCACAAGCAGATATGGATGGATCTGTAACCACTAGCTCTCTGTCTCTTTCGGTCTGGGTTTGGTATCCATAGCTGAGAACAACAGCCTTTAATGGATGACAAGGGCAGCTTGCATGTACTTATAAAATACATGCAGGAGTTTCAACACGTTTCCAATGTAAAACAGTCCCCAGTGGAATGTGGACAGCCGCTTTCTAAGTCAGATGCTCTGGAGCAGTCTCATGCATTTTGTTGTTAGCATGATAGACAGGAAGGGTATTTAGCTGAAACTTGCTGGGTTGAAAAGAACCTAGAAATCATTTAGTTAGGATGTCTACATCTAGTTAGGACAACATTCAAAACATCCCTAAACATTATATTTATTTTTTTCAAGTTCTACAGAATGAAAATCAACAAACTGCTTTATATAGATAGCCCTATGACCCAGATCTTATAAAATCAAATGCTTTATTCAAGCCCAGCTATGTAACATATAACTTCTTAATCATCCTTTGGAGAGACTCAGGAAAATCACATGAAGGTTTTAAAACAAGAACCTTTTAGATAGCTTTGCTTATCTGTATATACAGGAAAGTAGACACAAGAATGCTTAAAAGACATAATCAGGAAAGGAAATGTCTCCTCAGCTCACTGAACAATGAGCAATGAGAATCAAATGGTTGAGGTCTGAGGTGTGGCTCTGTGGTACAATGCTTGCCTAGCATAAGCAAGGCCTTAAGTTTGATCTCTAACACTGTAAAAACCAAAACAAGCAAAACCAAAAAGGAGCTTTGACTTCCGTGGGGTGCTCACTTGAGTATAAGGTGTTAAAACTCCCTAAAATAAGTCCACAAGGATGGGGCATGCTTGCTTACAGATTACCTCTCCCAGTTCCAGGCACAGAGAAATCTCCACAGTAAATACTACATGGTGGTTGGGAGGGAGGTGGGTGGATAGACGTAGAAATGAATGAATGAAAAGACAAGCTGAGTAAAGGGGAAATCCCTACCTGCTAATTACAGCTCTGCTGTAACCACACACGCTTTCCACCATGACTGCTCAAGCAACAATGCTTGCTATTGTCTTTCCTCTAAACGACAAGCCAGATTTATCTACTCAGTTCAAGACACTTTCCACATGGAGAAAAAATGACAAAACTAAGTAGAATGGAGAATGTTTTCTGAGACTAGACCCAGTTACTTCGGTCTTTACTCTTGCTGACTCACTGAAGTTGAGCGGCTTCAGCTTGAGTATAGCAATGAAGCAGACTTCCAAGAACCTCTGGGTTCTCACCTGACTGAATGCCCATCTCACCCAAGAACCACACAGTGGTTGCTGGATGCTGGGAAGAGAGTGCACTGCCTATTCAGCTATTTGTATTATGTTTACAGACTGCTTCTTTGTATGAAGTGGATCAAATCATGAATCATAGGCTATTACAAAAAATTACTGTGTAGGTAGGTGTACAGGGAACAGAACAGCAGCTTACTGCTGTGTGTGCATTGCTGTCTGTAAATATTTCTTTAAATGGTCTTTGAGAAAGTCACAGAAGAGATGTATAATAATGGCTGGGCACACAGGCACAAAACTGTGTTGTAACTTTGTTTCAAACACAATAAAAGAATTACTTCTGGTTGGTACTAAACAGATGCATTCACAAACATCATCTTGGTGATTGTCAAAAATGATTAAGAGAGGCCTGTGTTTCCACTTTCACCATCAAAAGAGAAAGTCAAGGCTTTGAGAGCTTTTGAGTTGCTTCACACAAAGCTGTTGAGAGTGTTTTGGTGGGAGGACTAGAATGAAGGTGTCCTAAATTCTTTTAGTTTACATTTCACCAGCATGTGTCTGAGGCTTTGTTTTTCCTTTTAAGATTAACTGGATCCCCTGGAACTGGAATTATAGATAGTTGTAAGCTGCCATGTGGGGCTGGGAACTAAAACCCGGGTCAGCTGTAAGAGTAGCAAATGTTCTTAATTGATGAACCATCTCTCCAGCCTGAGGCTTCTGAAATAACCTTCTTTCCTTAAGTAAATGCCCTATATCATACCTGGTTTATTTCCTGAGTGGTCCACATTTTCTCCTGAAACTGTAGAGGAGGGGCGGTTGGGGGCAGTTTTCTTTTCTTGCACTTTATAGCTGTCAGGCACTAGAGAATGAGACAAAAGAGAAAAGACATATTTCATTAGTTTCCTAAAATTTATTCAGAAACACATCCATTCAACATTGACTGTCAGCTTTTGGATCAGGTAGGAGGCTAGAGTCAGAAAATGAAAAGATTAAGTAGTTACAGCTCCTACCCTGAAGGAGGGTACTGTTCAGTGGGAAGTGTCCTTAGCTTGGGTGGCCCATCCTGTATCAATGGCATGGTAGGGGTACAGAAGAGCACTTACCCTCAACCATTGCATTTTACACAGAAAGCAGCCACATGGAAATACTTCCAGAAACAGAAGTCTTTTTGTTGCTCTTTTTGTTTTGAGACAAGAGTATCTAGCCTTGGCTGGCTTTAAACTCACAGAAAATATTCCTGCCTGAGCTCCCGAGTGCTGAGTTTACAGAAAACCAACGCCTTCACTTAGTTCTTTTAACACATGTGTATTAGGAATTTAAAAGTTCCACGAATATAACCAAGTAGATCATCAAAAAGAAAGCGGGAGATATAATGGAGTTTTGAAAAAGGATTTTGCCAGTGTTCAATAACAGAAATAATTATTTTTCAGTTGGGTACTGGAGCCACTGCCTCCATCATACATGCTAGGCGAGGCTCTATCCCTGCACTGCATTACCAGAATAACAAAGACTAAAGTGATGAAGGGAAACACATTCTGGGAAAGGAACAAGGGGCAGAATTAACAGGCATTTCTTTGGTTATAAGAAATATAGGGCTCTCCAGGTCCATGACAGCTGATTTTACATGAATTACTTGACTGAACATGTTTTCAGAAGATGTTTGCTACAGTTTCAGAAATCATGTCAAAACCCAAGTCCTTCCCTTTCTCCCTTTCACCTGCAGTATTTCTCTCAGTCCAGCTATTCCATTCTTCCAGCCAATTAGGTCCAAAGCTTTGGAGTCATCCTTCGCCTCTCTTTATTCCCTAAATTTAATCCATTAGTTCTTTCAGTTCTACCTTAAAAAGCATCTGACCAGTACTCCTGACCATCTCTTTTCTGAGTGTCTTCAGTGGCCTCTTAACTAATCTACTTGACTCAGCCATGGCTCCCTCAGTCTGTACTCACATAAGCAATGATAACATTAAAACACTTCATGCCCTCCCTCCTCTACTCCAAGCTCTCCAACACCTCCCATCACACCCACAGTAAAATCTTAGGTCTCTAACATGGTCTAGAAGGTACGATGTGGTTTGGTCTTTATGTGGTACCACCTTCCATTCTGCTTTGCTCCAGGTGAGCCAACTGACTCCACAGTCCATCTCAGAGCCTGAGCATATACCCGAAAGGCTCTTGCTTCAGATAGCAACTTGGGTCTTTCCTTCATTTCCTTTGCATCTCTGCTCAACTGTGACATCAGAGTCCTCCTGACATATTTAAAAATGACACCACATCACCCACCTCTCCTCCTTAGCCTGCTTAATTTGTAGTCCTTGCCCATGGACATCTTATGTATTTATAACTGAATATTATCTAGAAAAGAGGGTTCTACCTGATCAAGGGGTTTGAATTTGAAACAACGTGATAGTAATTGCGTTCCAGGAAGGCTAATTTTAAAAATGTTTCAAAAGATGTATTTCTTCCCTCCCTTGCCCCATCCCTCTGTCCCTCCATCCCTCTGTCCGTCCGTCCGTCCCTCCCTCCCTCCTCTTATTCTTTTGAGACAGTGTCTTGCTGTATATAATTCTGGCTGGCCTGTACTCACAATATAACCTAGGCTGACTTCAAACTCATGGCAATTCTTCTGTCTTAGCGCCCCAAGTGCTGGAATTATAGGCATGCACCACTGTGCCTGGCAAAAAAACATTACTAAAGTTGCAAGTGGATTGTAGAGACTCCAACTTTTGTCTTCTAAGCAAGGCAAATACTGATTTTTTTTGTATGGTTATATTTCAATTCCATATGGAACTTGCTAGGTAGATTTAAACAACTGCTCTGCCTTAAGTGACACTTCAAAGCCAAACATAGATGGTTGGCATATTTTTTATCTATGTGGGCTCATTTTGCTTTATTTGCTGGGAAAGCTTTGTAAAGATTCAGGAGACTGTATCCTCTGAACCATAAGCCAAAATAAATCCCCCTTAAAAGGAAACAAAAGATTCAATAAGAGAGGCAGTGATGTGGCTCAGTAGTGGAGCGCTTGCCTAGCAGGTGGTGAGGCCTAAGCTATCCTCAGCAACACTTATGAGGAAGATTCAGCAGAATGACCAGATAGTAAATAAAAAGTTAAACAGCAGATAACCTTAATCACTGGCTTCTGGTGGGACTTGCTACTCAAGTAAACTTTACCCAGCAATTTCCAATAAAAAGGGTCATGTTGTGTAATACATAACATTCTGGGGAGAGAGATAAATTAGGATGAAGATGAGTGGACCAGGATGGGTCCTGACACTGACTCGGGAAAGAAGAGGATGTCACGAAGGCTCCATAACACTATAACATGAGCTCTTATATCAAAATCCAGTGACCAGTGGTTACCATGTAGCAGGTGAAGTACAGACCAACTACGGTAGGCCTACAGTCTCACATTTTAGAGGCATCCCCCAAAACACCAAAAATGGAGTAAAGTTGGAACCCTTGTTGTTCATGTTACAGAGCAAGCTTTCCCATTATTTGTAAGTTAGTCTGTAAAAAACAGCTCAGAAGTAATACTTAAAGTCACATGAAGTGCCATGAGATTTGGAGTGATTGGAAGATAATTTTCTTCATCACCAGCACAAAGTGAGTAAATCCTTAACAAGGTAAGCTGTTTAAGAACATTCTATTGGGGATAGAGAGATGGCTCGGCAGTTAAGAGCACTGGCTAATCTAGCAGAGGATGTGGGTCTGGTTCCCAGTAACCATACTGTGGGCTAATAGCAGTATGTAACTGCAGTTCCAGGGGGCTCTGACACCCTCTCCTGACTCTGTGGGCATTACACAACACAGGCACACTTACATGAAGACAAAACACTCGTACGCATAAAGTAAAAAAGATAATTCCAGGGGAATCCAAAGCCCTCTTCTGACCTCCGCAGCATTGTGGCATTGCACGACACGGGTGCACTCACATACATGTAGGCAATACACTCATACACATAAAACAAAAATAATAAATAAAATATTTAAAAAAATAAATAAAAGAATGTTCTACTGAGCTGGCTTAGTAGTGTTGGGATTCACACCTGTAAGCACTTTGGAGACTGAAGTGGAGGCAGGAGAACTTTGAATTCTCAAAGAAAAAAAATCAATTTAATTTTAGATAGCTGAAGGATAACAGCAACATAGGTTTAGAATATATTTCACACATTTTCATTTATTTCTTGCTGGGTATATTCACTCAACATCATGGACTTTTTCTCTGCTGACTGCCTTTTTTTCATACCCCACACATGTTCAGTATGAGTCATTTTTCTGAATAAGCCCTCATAAAAGCTTTCCTGTTTTTTTTTTTTTTTGGTTCTAATTTGCTATATTGCACAAAAAGTCAAATGTCAAAAATAAATGTTAAATTTTGCATTCAACATCCTTAGGCATCAAGATGTGCTACATTGAGGCTGAAGGTATAGTTTGGTGGTAGAGCATGTATTTAGCATGAATAAGACCCTGGGTTCTATTCTTGATAATGCAACAACAAAAACAAACAACCCACAAGCAAAAAATCACTACAATGAGATTACATCTCACCCCACTAGAAAAGCTACTATTAACACACAAAAAGCAGGATTCAGTGTTAAGAGAAGCACGTGCAGGGAGACCCTGTCAAAAACAAACAAACAAACAAAAAAAAAACCAACAACAACAAAAAAGCTGAGAGAGAGAGAAGCACTTGCTGTTCTTGTAGAGGCCTGAGTTGTTTCCCCCATTAAATGGCTCACAATCACCTTAAATTCTAGTTTCAAGGGATCTGACACCCTCTTTTGGCCTCTGTGGGCACCAGCATATACATGTGCATGCAAGCACACACACACAAATTTTTAAAAACAAATCTTAGAACCCCCCACAAAACATGGGACTGGGTAAAGTGCCTTCTGCACAAGCATGAGGGCCTGAGTTTGGATTCTCCAGCCCCCATGTGAAAGCTGGGTGAGCAGCATGTCTGTAATCCTAGCGTGGGAGGGTAGGCAGAGACAGGAAGACCTCTCGAGTTCACTGGTGAGCTAGTCTAGCCAATCTGTGAGTTTCACATTCAGAAAGACACCCTGTCTCAAAAACTAAGGTGGTGAGTGATAGAGGAAGACACTTCTGGCATCCACAGACACATGTGTACGTTTATATGACAGCACACACACACACACACACACACACACACACACACGCATGCATGCATGCACAGGTTCTAAAAAAGAACACAAAAAAACCAACAAATGCTTGTAAGGATGAGGGTAGGGACCTTGAACTCACATTCCTCCTGCCTCAGCCTCCCAAGTGCTGGGATGACAGGTATATGCCACCATGCCAGGCTTGAATTGTCAAACTTCCTGTTCCAATACTATACAAGCCCATGTTTCTTCAATAATTTCTTTGGTTATTATGGTAAACACAAAAGACAGGCCGACCCGAACCTGATTCTGGATGCTGGTTAGCACTTGAGTGACCACAAGTAGATAATGGGGTGTATTGTCTAAATCACAGAGATACTGAGAGGATGAACTGGGAAGAGGTTTGCTAACAATTTACACAGGGCTTGGCACACAGCAGCAGTTTATCCAGGTCCTTTCTCCCAACTTTATGCTCCTCCACAGTGTCCTGGAATTTCCATATTCATAACATCCATGCAAATTAGCAGTATATTTTTGAGTCCGCAGCCTGGCTATGCTATTATGAGTGTGAATCTTCCACATAACATCTAAGCTAAGTCTTAATTTTTCCTTCTGTAAAGAGGGCAAACAGATCCAGGGTTGTGAAAATTAAGTGAAATAATATATAGCCTGGCCCACAGCAAGGCTGAATAAACCTTAGAAAGTTTTTTTTGGCTCCTTCCCTATTCCCTACACAAATAGTAAATTTTCTCTCCTCAGACCTTCCAGGGAAAGCAAGTGTAGGCTAACCTGGTGACAGTGCTCGTACAGAGCAAGTGACAGATGTGGCACCAAGGTCTGGTTCAGCCACTGGCTTCAGAAAGTTTTTAGCTCAGTTTATAATTACTTCCGAGGGGCCCTTAGGGAGATTGAACATGTTAGGGTATGAATATTTTTAGGGTATGGCCTGGTTTGTCTTTCTAGAGTTTGGAGTGAGGATAGTATTCTAAGACGTAACGTTCTTTATTATATTAAGTAGAAAACAAGCATTAAAAAACCTTCAGTCATAATAAGGAGAAAAATTAACTTCTTCCAATTTTTATTTTTTATAGTACAGGGAATTTCACTATTTAAGAACACAACAGGGCTAGAGAGTAGGACTCAGGAGTAGGAAACTGGTCTAGTATGTGTGAGGCCCTGGGTATCACTGCCAACACCACTAAAACAAAACCAAGCAAAAAACCCACCAAACAACAACCACAATGCAAAGAGAAATTTATTCACCTTCACATTTCTAAAATTTAGAAGTCTAAAAATCTTAGACAACTAGTAGATAGGACTACATAAACCATTTGTAAGTTTATCAATAGGAAAAGAAAATATTCTACATGATTCAGGCGACTTTCCAATATTATTTATTTGACTCTATTCCATGTTTTAAATAGGAAAATTGAGTCACTATGATGCATAATAGCTCTTCACTGCCGCATGAAATTTCTATTGATCTTCCTGCTTGCTTGAAAGCTTTAGTCCATTAGTGTCTTAAGTGAGTATGATGGAATAAGGACATAGACAAGCAGCCTTGTGGGCAGCCTTGGGATGGTTTTGCTGATGCACTTGAAAACAAAATACAAAGGCAGCAGGCCTGGAGGCCTCCATCTACTAAAAACTGATGCTCTAGATGAGCTGCCAATGTGCCTCCATAGTCCACACCCTCTGACTTACTATGCTCCTTGTAATGTCCTCCCTTTACTGGTCCAGTGGGTTCCCACTGCTTTGTTTCTACTTTTAAACAGATGATGCTATGGAAGTGTCTCCTCTCAAAGGCTCGATATAACTTGTCTAACAAATTGCCTGTTCATTTGGTCAAAATGCATGATCTACAGCACATTAAAAAACAAACAAACAAAAAAACCCAAAAATGGCAGCCAGTGGCATATGCCTTTACCAGCACTTGGGAGGTAGAAGCAGGGGGATCTCTGTGAGTTTGAGACCAGCCTGGTCAACATAGTTCCAGGCCAGCCATAGCTATATAGTGAGACCTTGTCTCAAAAAACACAAAAACAAACACAAAAACAAAAATGGTGCTGGAGAATGAGCACCTTAGGGCTTTGTGCATGCTAGGGAAGACCTCTACCACTGAGATAAATCCCAGCCCTTGGTTAAAGCAGGGTTTCAGGCTAGCTTTGAACTCATGATCCACCTACTCAGTGTTGTGGGATTATATAGGAGGTATCATGCATGGATTTAATAAAATATAGAATGTGGGTTGGAAGGCAGCAAAAGTTTAGAACTCAATTCCTAGATCCGTATAATCACTTCACTCAGCCATTCAATTGGTCTTTGTGCACATATAACATTAGGATACAGAACCACATGGTATAACTTTTTTACTCATAAAAACTAGTTGGATATTAGCAGCTTATGTTTGATTGATTAGTTCCAATCTATTTGCAGAAAAAAGTTAATGCAACAGACTTGACACTGCTATCCTTTTATGTATTTTATAGATTTATATACAACTATTCCTTTTATTCATTTAACTATATCTGCCAGGAGTATTATAACATTTAAGTCATAGATATTAACTATCTTTTTTATTTAAGTACCTATTCAATTGAAGTTATAAAATCTGCATTAGAATAAAAAGATGAAGCAAAGACCTGACATGACAAAGAGCCCCTGCTTAGTTTAAATTCTCCATGAGCATTATTAACTTGAGCAGCAATAAGCAAAGCTCAGAGCATCAGATCAACATGCACTTCATATCCCAAACTGCCTCAGTTCGCTTCCTCCTTGAATTGACTCAGACAGCATACTCAACAGGACACCTTAGGCTTGGTACCAGAAATAACACTACTGGTTGAGTATCCTTTATTTGAAATACTTAGGATCATAAATGTTTTTAAATTTCAGAATATTTGCATATACATAAACAAATATCTGGGGGATGAGCCCAAGTCACAACACAGAATTCATTTATGCTTCATGTACACTTACCCTGAAGATATTTCTATATATTTTTAATATACATGCATTTTGACTGAAACCCATTGCATGAGGCCAGATGTAGAATTTTCTACTTGCAGTATTAATGTCAATGTTAAAAAAGTTTAGAATTTGGGAGAATTATGGATTTTTGGATAGGGGCACTCAGCCTCAAAGTGAACAATGGCTCTTTTCCCTCACTTCTTTGTACCTTATCGCCTAGTTCTATGTTGCAATGTGTTTTGGGCCTTCTGCTCTTTGAAAGATCACCACTTACTGGGGCCTCAAATATTATCTCTGTGTCTGTCACTGTCAAGCCTGTGTTTCTATATATGTTCTTTCAACAGAGCCCCAGTCTTCCATCTCTGCAGAATATATTCTGGTTTATCTCTGTTATCATTTGAAATTGTGTCCTCATATTATTAGCCATCCCATGATGTTAGTCCCTATGTTACCATCACTGGACCTACCATATTGCTAGGCTCAGAAATGTTCAGTTATTTTTCCAATAAACATTTCTAGACACCTTCCTCTTCAGACCAGCCACTGTACTATGCAATGAAAATACAAGGACACAGAGTCTATACTCAAGATGTTCATTATCCTTATGAGGCGACAATGTGTAAACATATGAAATGGCCACAGTATACCAATCAATTTTGGAAAAACCATAAGCCATAGATGTTTGATAAACAAATAATCCAGACAGCACACAGGGCCTCAAGAAGATGCTTCAGAAGGCCATGGTGGTACTATTAGTGATAGAGATTTTGAAGAACAGAAGAACTCTAGGTAACTCAAGAGTGAAGTGCATAATATTCTTTGTTGGGGCAGAAACTGGCAAAACGCAAAGGCAAAAATTAGAAGTCCCCAGAGGACTGGCTGGAGCAGTGGGTTTAGAAAGAAAGGCAGCTGAAAACAGGAGAGAAGCTGTCCAAGGTCAAGGCTGCCTGGCTGTTCAAGGAGGCACTCTGAGCTGTGGACTGCTTTAACGTCAGGAGGCTGCTGGCAATGCTTGTAAAACGCTTGTCATTGGACAGAAAATGATAAGGAATCAGACTGCAAGCAGACATCTTAACTACTCAGATTCTTCCCCTTATCCATATCACCTACAAAAATATAACCATCATAGGGAAAATAGTGACATGAATGAATGTTATAAAACTTATGTGTGCAGCAGTGAAAGGGGAAAGTTGGCATGGTCACAGGGGTGACTTTGGCCATTTTGCATGCAGGTTAAGAGGATAAAAGGTGGTGAAGGCTGACTGGTATTATTGATTTGCTCTTCTGCACCAGAATAAACCTACTTTGTGCTCTGGTATAACATCTAGACACATTTAATCTGCATTTTGACACAGTGATCAAGGATGATGAAATAATAATAGTGTATTGCTCATTTCTTCTTGCAAAAACAATTAATTAGAACCATTTGAAAATTATATATATATATGTATATGGCATTCTTCTTATTTTGTTGACAGAAAATTCAATTAAGATTCAGTTTTCCTATGCATTCTTTAAAATGCAGTGCTGTCCTGATCAAGGGTTTAGATGTAGATTTGCTGGTCACTGAGCATATGCAAATGAAAAGGCACCCAAAATGTACCATCAAACGTACATAGTTCATGTTCAGATTAAGCTAAACATAGCTTCCTGCCACATTGGGATGAACCTCACTGGAAAGGAACAAACTGCTCCTAAACTAGAAGAGAAGGTTCTACAGAAGAAATAATATCCCAGGAGAAACTGAAGAAACAAAAACTAGTGGCACAGAAATAAAATCAGTATAAAATAAATGGAATAGAAAGGTCTGATAGTGTCACTTGAGTATCTGAGGAATTACAGTGACACTGCCCAAACACAAGAGAGTACTGCCTGTTATTGTATACAGAACTCACGTGGCCGTTACAGCTTCAGCTGACAGCAGGAGTAAGGCCAGATGAGCCTTCCAGCTTCAGAGACTTGCAAATCCCAGCCTTCACTGAAGCAGTTTATCAAATTTGTTTTGATAATGTGTTCTAAAGCAGCTCAGGAAATATCCACCATAGTTGAACATGAGGAAAAGCATATGTTCTCCCTATTTTGTGGCAACAATGAGGAACTGTCTACCAAGCAGTTTTGTTTACTATTAACAGCACCCCCTTGATTTACCTTACAGGCTCCTTCTGACATATTGAGCCAGTCAGACTAAAACACTGAACAGGTTTAAAGTCAACAAAAAAGCCTTCCTTTTGCGGGGGGGGGTTGTTTCTTTTGAAAAAATTATTCATTTATTTTTATGTGTATGAGTGTTTTGCCTGCATAATTGCAAGGGCACCCGTGTTGTGCAATGCCTGCAGAGGTCAGAAGAGGGTGTCAGATCCCCTGAGACTGGAGTTATAGATGGTTGTTAGCTGCCATGGGGTACTGGGAAATAAGCCCTGGTGCTCTGCAAGAGCAGCCAGTCCTTTAACTGCAGAGTCACCTCTCCAGCCCCGTTTGTTTGTTAGAGAGAGGGTTTCCCGTAGGCTAAATTGACCTTGAATTAGGATGTAGACAAGGATGGCTTTCTAATCTCCTGTCTCCACCTCCCAAAGCACTTGGGAGGTGCTTCCAAGTGCTGGGATTGTAGGTGCGTACCACACCCTGGGAAGAAAAAGTCTTCTTCTTTTTCTTTTTTATGCAGGGTACAAAAAAAGCATGTGTACATGTGGGTCTCTGCAGGTGTCGGATCCCTTGGAGCTGAAATTACAAGTTACAGGCATTTATAAGCTGCCCCACATGGGTCCTTGGAACCAAACTCAGGTCCTCTGCAAAAGCAGCACGCTCTTAACTGCTGTGCCGTCTCTCCAGCCCCAAGGAAAAGGTCTTTTATCTTAAAATGAACAAGCAAACAAACAGAAAAAAAACTTTCTTTCAGCTAGAGGGCAACCCTATAAATAGAAAATGCTGTATTTTCTACCTATATGAGCATATACCAGATTAAGACAAGCCATTTCATCTTCATTGGCGACTTACTCTCCAGGTAGCTGTCACCACTGGCTGCAATGCTAGCTGCTGCACTGGGTATCCCTACCCTCTGGAATGATGTTTACAGACCAAGCAAAGTACAGAGCCAAGTACAAAAAGGAGAGGAAAGTCTAACCATATTAAAGCTTTCCAGTTATCTTGAGAACTGGTAAAATAGAAATTGTAATTACCACCCAGCTAAACTTCAACAGCTGGATACAGTTTATAAAATTAGATTAATTCAATTAAGCTCACTCTGTAATTAAAGAAATGATTTAAATAACTTGGAAAAGAAAAATAATTAGAATTCAACTTCATTATGCTTCGCTTAATTAAAGCAGAGTGAAAAGGGTTGTTTTTACTTTAACAGGATAATGATTTACTTCAAGGAAAATTAAAAATCCAATGTCAATATTTTACAGACTAATTATACCAGGTATAAAATAGAAAGCTTTCACATTTAAATGTGAAATAGTGTAATCAAAGTACGACATGTAAACTTTCTGGAAATAATCTTAAATAAATATTCATTTTCCAAAAAGTGTGTTAATTTTCACCCTATAAGAATTAATTAGAAGAATTTAATCAGTGAAATTTGTTGCTAAATATCAATAATTTATCATGCCTCTTCTGTAATAAAATGGTAAAATATGTAAAATTTTCTCACATAAATTTTATAAAATTCAACAAGAATGAGTAGTAGGTGTTGAACTATGAAATTTATCCCAATTTGTTTCCAGTAACCACTGAACTTTGAACTTAAAGTTTTAAAACGACAGGACAGCCAATTCTTACCACGCTGCAGCTGCCATTTTAACATCTGCGTTTTGTTCTTTACCCCCTCACTGGACCCTCAGCATCTCTCCAATTATTCACATTCAGTCTTATTTTGTTTCTTTTTAGAGCAGTATTAGGTTCACAGCACAACTGGGCAGAAAGTACAGAAAGCTCCTATATACCTTGGGGCCTCTCTCTCCGGCCGTCCCCATAGTCCATATCCCACACTAGAGTGATACATTTGCTGTAAATGGTGGACCTACATTGATATCATTAGCACCAAAAGCCCATACTTTACAATCTGGTGAGTTTAAGGACAGGCAGGGCTACATTAAACCCTGTCTTTAAAAACAAAATAAACTGCTGGGAGTGGCATCACATACCTTTAATCCCAGTACTCAAGAGTCAGAAGCAGACAGATCTCTGTGAGGCCAGCCTGGTCTACATAGTGAGTTCCTGACCAGTTGGGGCCATAGGGAGACCCTGTCTCAAAAAACAAACAGAGGCTGGAGAAATGGTTTAGCAATTAAGAGCACTGGCTGCTCTTGCAGAGGACCCAGTTTGGTTTCCAGCATCCACATGGTAGCTAACAACTCCAGTTTCAGGGGATTTGATGCCCTCTTCTGCTGTCTGTGGGCATTACACTTAGACACATGTAGGCAATAAACTCATACACATAAAATAAGAAAAATAATAAATAAAATATTAAACAAAAACAAAAGAAGTACTCAATAGAAAAAAAGTTGGGAAAATGTATAATGCAACATTTCTCTCCTGGAAATTCATGACATTCATACTGCAAGTTTGCATAGGGAAGGCTCTGTGTTACTCATGTAGTTACTGAACTCCATTTTCTGATGCATACTTATTGATTGATTGATTGACTGTAGTACTGGACATCAGACCCAGTATGGGTCAGCAAATGTCAATCAGTACTACTCTAAAATTCTCATACAAACCTTGTCTGGCAAAGCCTACAACAGATTAACTCAACAACAAACACCAACACCAAAGTATCACTGAAAACATTCATACACTAACACAGGAGAAACATAGAAAACGCCTTATTATAAAACCCAAGCTTTAATTGTCTTGAGACAGCACAACTAGAATTGAGAGCCCTTATCAGTCCTACCCTGTATAACAGGTGCTGTGCTAGAAGCTTTGCTTACATTACATAAGAATTCTATAGACATCTTGCAAAGCAAGCAACTGACATCAGCATGTAACAAGGAACAGAAGCAGAGAATGGTTAGCACAGGGTATAAATCCAACTTGTCTTGACTCTAAAATTTGCATGGTTTTCATTCATCATGCATTTTCTCTGAGACAGGATCTCATGTAGCCCAGGCTGGCCTCACTATGTAGTTGAAGATAACCTCGAATTCCTGATCCTCCTGCCTCTATCCCAAGCACTGGAATTATAGGGGTGTACTACCACAGTATATACCATCATGTTTACTCTTGAGATTTTCTAGAGGATAATAGATTTAGGTGGTCCAGGGGCCTGAGAGCAGGCACATAGTTTGGGTTTGTTTTTTGAGATGGGGTCTCACTGTGTAGCCCAGGTAGAGTGGAACAGTCCTCCTGCCTCCACTTCCCAAGTGCTGGGGTGAGCATGTGCCTCCACATTTGGTGGGTTTTTGTTAGTTTTTACAGGCCAGAGTTTTGATGACCTATTCTATAGAGAACTTCCCTCATTGCTTTTAAGACTTCAGCTACTCACAGCCAAGTGCACACATACTCACATTTTATAACATTGATGGATGCATAACAAAGTTGAAATTTTACTAACAACCAGAGAGATCTAAATTTCTGCAAATCATACAATAGAAGCTAGAACTTCAATAAGCTCATGGAAACCCCACTTGAAATGGACATTCTCTTCTCTTTTCCTTACTCTTTCTACCCCATGCACTTTTAATTAAAAGACACAAAGTAAAGCAAGAATAACACACAATTCCCATAGCAAAATTGAGAGTTGATATGAAATAAATGTTTCAGTTACTTTATCTGCCAAAAATCAGGCTACAGAGTATAGCTGTTCAAACTTGTATCAATGTGCAGCTCAGTCTTTAATCACACTAGCTTGTATTCTGTCAAACAGAGTCACATTAACTTTATTTTAATTGTATGGTTGCAAGGTTAAGGCCTAAAATGTGCACCTGACACATGACATGGCACAGAGAACAGTATAGCATGCACCCCATCCCCCAGGCTCCTTTCTCTAGTTATCACATTAATACCCCTTGTCATTAAGATATGAAGATTTTGAGTTGGGTTTGATGACACACACTTACAATCCCAACACCTGAAAAGCCAAGGCAGAAGGTTTTCCCTGAATTCAAGGCCAGCTTGGGCTACACAGTGAGTTCCAGGTCAGCCTGGGCTACAATGTGAGACTCTCTCTTCTGGTTCCCCTAAACGAAAGGCAGAAAAGGAAAGAAAGTTTAGAAGGAGAAGGGAGAGGAACAGAAAAGAAAGAAAACATTTTCTAGTTCAGAATTAGGCTACTGTTATGCTAAAAACTGAATAGACTTCACAAACCCTTCTCTCTCGCCCTACATTTTTCACAGTGCAGACCTGGAATAACTGCAGACTTGGTAAGACAGTAATAAAGCTCTAGGCTTGGGAACCAGAGCTGACACACAGACATAAATGGAGAGTAGTCAGTTCAGAGTCACTTTGAAGGGCAATCTTGGGCTTGTGGCTGGTCTAATAGCACTGGATCAATTTGGATTCACTTTGTTAGGCTAGGCAGTTTAATTCAGGGGGCTAGGACAAAACACAAGTTCTGTGCTGCCTGGTCAGCTGTCCTTGTATGTGACCACAGATAAGTACAATGACAGACAGATGGGAGGCATGAGCTGGATAGTATGTATGTATGTATGTATGTATGTATGTATGTATGTATGCATGCATGTGTGTACGTATGTATGTAGTGTGAGTACACAGCAAAATGCAGCAGGCCCTGATCAGTCATACTACAACAATAATAGTACACTGAGGCTAAAGTCTCCCAAGGGAGACATACAGATACTGAAAATATGTGCTAAGTACTGAGAGAAACAGGAACACGGTTCTCTGGGAGACAGAGAAAGGTAACTGAACGTTCTTGAGTAGAGGACCTGTGCTGATCATACAACAATGGGTAAGCATTGTGCCCAGGAAGAGGGTGCCATAAAGACGGCAGAAGGAGTTTGTCCTGTGTGGCAAGGCAGGAAAGGCCTTCACGGTCTTCAATCATCCTGATTGAGAGAACCTGTCAAGTTCTTTTTATAAATGAAGGGTTGTATTATACACCCCATTTTTGGTTAAAATAGTGAATTTTTAATGCTTCAAGAAGGAAACTATACATTTCATATATTGTATATTTGCAACTTTTCAATTTTAGAATGTAAAAAAGAAAACTTCATAATACAGTAAGAATTAATATCTGAAGAGAATGATCATGATAAGCTCAGGGCAGAGTCACACAGTTCTGTTACATGCAGGAAGAAAATCCAGGATGAAGACAAAGCTTTTATCTGAAAAGCTTTAAAATTTCATTAAAGAAACCAAGAAACAGTAAGAACTAGAAATTTATATACCTGCTTAACAGGGCAGAAGGTAAGGGGGTGTAGGTAACTTAGGAGTAGTTTTAGGGAAGGAAGGACAGGCCCTCAAAAGAACAGGTGCCAACTTGTGGCATCAACTTCAGTCTCCACCCTGAGATAATCCTGCATTAGTCTTTCCTTGATGAAACACCTAACTGAGTTCATTCTGGAGGATGTGCCCTCAGGCAGATAAGGCATTCAGAGCAAGCTCTTCCCTTCCTGTCGTCCCCCAAGTGTCTACCTTCTGTTCAACTATCAGTATACAGAAGTGGCATGTCTTGGGGTGGTATTTCCTGAAACTGTCAATACTTTTTTGTGCTGTTTATGGTTTGGATAAGTGCCCCCAAAAGCCTGTGTATTAAAGGCTAGGTCATCAACCCACAATACTGGGAGATGACAGACCCTCTAGGAGATGGGCTTCATGGGACATAGTTCACTGGAGGCATGTCTTGGAAGGGGCTACTGGGAACCCCACCTCTTTCTATGTGCTCCCTGCCCTACAGTGTAAGCAGTTTCCTCTTCCACAATGTATCTTGCCACAGGTCCAAAAGCAATGGAGTCAACTGACCCAGGCATGAACTGCAAACCTCTGAAACTCTGAGTCAAAATAAAACCTCCCTCTTTTTTAAGTACATTGTCTTAAGCATCTTCAGGGGATGGTGTGGTAAGAATAGGAGGTAGGAATTAGCTAGGCAGTTAGGGTAAAAAGACCCCAAAGAAAAGTAGCCAGTTTCTTGGCTAAAAGTCAAAATGTCCTTGGGCCTCTACAACATATTCTGTTCCAAAGGCCAAAAATGTCTAAAGTATTTGGGAGCTCTTATCTAATCCCTAAAAGATTTTCGGGTTATCTCTTCTGAGGGGGTAATGTTAGAGTAGCAAAAAGCCTCATTTAAAAAAAAAAAAAAGAGTAAATACCACAATTTTAAAGTAAGTGATTTTTTTTAATTTAATTTTTAAAAATTTTTGAGACTTTCATACACAAGAGTACTGTATTTACATCATCTACCTTCTCTTCCACCTCCACCTCCTCCTGCGTCCTCTGCCCACTCCCATCTATTCTACAATTATTGTTACACACACAGAGACATGCAGCTATATACACAACCCACTGAGACCATTTAGTATTGCTCATATGTACATGTGCTTAGGGCTGGACACTTGGGATTGGATAACCTATCAGGGGGCTCAACTCTGGAAAAGACTGATTCATTCATCCCCCCTCCCCATTGATTGTAGTGATCAATTTAACCATCTTTTTGAGATACCTGGAAACATTACACCACAATCTGAAAACATCAAATGCACATGCCACATCCTCTTATTCCTCATAGTTGTAATGAATGGTGTTCAATTTCCAGAGGGGGATTTGGTGAGAAAAGGATGTGATTATTTTCCTCATTCAGCTTCACAAAGTCTGGATTAAGACCCGTTGTCTAAGGGAACATGTGCATGCAGGGTTTTAAGGAAAAATAAAATCCTATTTTTTCCTAAAACCTTTCTACTCACTTTGCAGCCCCTTCTTGTGAAAGATACACCCCGTATGCACCCTGAATGGTTCATTTTTTAAGGTGAAAAAACCTCTGAAGTGCCACCAAAGCAACGAGGTGGTAAGACATTACTCCTGTGGATGGGTTCTGGAACAGCCTTGCTGAATGCTACTGACCACATTCTGCTCTGCCTGTCTTAATACATCAAGGGCAAAAGTGAATACACTTTTATTCTTATAAAAGCTGGAGTCAAACTTAATCTCCTTCTAAATTTTTAGTATGGTATAACTGTTAAATCAACTGGGATTTTACTTTTAACCTCATAAAGCAAAAGGCTCAGATCTATGGGTTCAAGTTTTGATAAAAATGTATTTAAATCATCTATACATTTTGCAGTTTTCTAAAATTATACTCTTCAAAACTAAACTATTTTAAAACAAATAATGTTGGACTTCAATCTCTAAATCTGTAAAGGAGTGCAGTTTTCTCAAAATTTTTAATTGTGGAAAAATACACAATAATTTAAAATTTACCATCTTAATTAGTTTTAAACATACAATTAATAGTCTAGTGATAATAAATACATTCATGTTGTACAACCATCATTTCCATATGTCTCTATGCTCCTTATCTTGCAAAGCACACAGTATACCTATTAAACAATATCCCATTCCTTTCCTTCCTTCCTTTTTTTTTGGTGGGGGGGGAGTCTTTTTGAGACAGGGTCTCCCGGTAGCCCCAGCTGGCCTGGAATTTGCTATGTAAACCAGGCTGACCTTGAACACACAGAGATCTGCCTGCCTCTCCCATTTCTTTCTTTAAAGAAAAAGACAAAATAACCAAAGACTATAAAGAGAAAAGGCTTATTTGGGCTCATGATTCTGGAGTTGCTAGTCTAAAATTAGGGGGCTCAGTGGTTTGTGCTTCTGACAAGTTAGCACATCATGGTGAAAATGAGTGGGACAGAAAGATTGCTTGTATCATAAGCCAGGAAGATGAGAAAGACACACCTTCAAGACCATGCCTCCAAGGACTGAAGGTTCTTCCACTTGGCCTCAGGACCCAAACACAGGACTAAGCCTATAACTCCTGGACCCTTTGGGGGAACTGGCGATATTCACACCGTAACATAAGCAGCTCACTAAACTGAGCTGCTTAGCATTTGCTTTTTTTGTGAATGGATTCTTTGACTTAGCATAATGTCCTCAAAGTTTCTCCAAGTAACATTTTAGAATTTCCACGTATTTATTTTTGAGACAGTGTTTTGCTATGTAGCCTAGCTAGCCTCAAACTTGAAATCTTTCTGCCTCTGCCTTCTGAATGTGGGATTGTAGGTATGTGACACCACACTTGGTGGCATTAGAGGTGAGATGCCATGTTCAAACCTACATCTTCGTTAGAGGTCTTTCAGCTTACATGTAAGTAGATTAACTTTACCTTAAGGCCAACAGCTGGTTGAAGCCCACATTTTCACTATTAATTGACAACACAGAATATATTCTAGAAACTCGCCAAGAAGTACAGATTTTGAATCATTGTCACTCATAGCTGGCAAATCTCATTTTCCAGCACCTCAATCTGTACTGAGTCAAACGCAGAGTGTGAGATAACACAACATATTGTTTCTGTAAAACATGCTTTTACAAGTCACCATCAGTATGTTAGATACAGTCCAGAAAACCAGAGTTATATATATTGAATGTTCAGTCCATTTTTCTCTCCTCATCTCCCTTCTTTTGTATGGAACTCCTGAGGATCTTCCTCTAAGACATGACTCTTTGCCCTGACTCAATAAATCATTTTCAATGTTTTAATGTTCATTTGTAAACCAAGGGTGAAAACAAAACACCTTCAGCATTTATCCCTTAACCAGAGCATACTACCTTTCTGGGTATAAAGTATCTCTCTCCTTACATCATAAGTCATCTGTTGAGTTGCAAATGTTGTCTTTCATGTACAGACATTAGACTGAATCATGTACAAAGCAGGAGATTTCCTCATCAGTCTGTATCTTGGGGCAACACCATAAAGCTCTATGGATGCTGACTGTGAAACATGAAGCTCATTTCCATGGAACCTGCTGCCTCTTGTCTGTATGCTGCTGAACTCAGAATTTGCACACTACACGGAAACTACTTAAAGTGTTAGTATGGGGAGTAATTGTATTTCTTCTTAGTAACTGATTTTTCTCTTTCCAGTGAAGCAAGTTTAGCATCTGGTAACGTTTCCAACTTGAAACCACCGTGAACAGCTGGGAGAAATGGGGACTTATGTATAGGGTGTGCCTTTGGATGGAGTATACTAACCATACCCTTTTATCTTCCAGCTTTGATTTATCTTTTTACTCTTCAAATGCTTCTAATTTATACAACCTCATTTCCCTTTACAAGATTCTGCAAATGTTTTTAGAACAATGTAGAGTATCATGACTATTTTTAAAAACTGAAGGATTTCTGGTCTTTTTTCTTAGAACTCTTTCTTGTATTTAGGCAGAAATGAATAAAAAGATACCAATATTTGAATTAAGATTTAAAGTTTATGATTAGATACTTTTAAACATAGTACTTTTTAAAAGGTGTTTTGAGACAGGATCTTGCTATACAAGCTGGACTACTTATGATCCTCCTGCCTTTACCTCCTGAGTGCTGGAATTAGTGGTGCATGCCACCAAGCACGCTTTAAAATATAATACTTAAGACCAAATTTAAAGCCTTGAAGGCTGCCTGAATTAAGTGTTGTTATTTTGAAAAGAAAAAATACCTAAGTACTTGGTGCTTCAAGAAATTTCAAAAATTATTCTTATATTATTTTCCAGTATTAGGGACTGAATCCAGGGCCTGTGCCTATTAGGTAAATGTTCTACCACTGAACTATAGATACCTCTAATTCCCCAAATTCACTTTTGTTTTTGAGACAGGGTGCCCAGATTGGTCTCAGACTTGTGATCCTCCTGCCTCAGTCTCTCCAGTGCTGGGATTACAAGTCCAGCCTCCAAACTCTTTTTAATTTAAAATTTTTTGTTTATTTTTGATAGAGGGTTTCCCTGTAGCCCCACCTGGCTTGGAACTTGCTACATAGGCCAAAGGTCTGCCTGACTCTGCCTCCTGAGTGCTGTGATTCAAGGTTATACCACCATGCCCAGCACCAAGTTCTTTTAAAACAATAACTTCAGCCAGGTGTGGTGGTGCACGCCTTTAATCCCAGCACTCGGGAGGCAGAGGCAGGTGGATCTCTGAGTTCAAGTCCAGCCTGGTCTACATAGTGAGTTCTAGGACAGCTGGGGCTATAGGGAGACCCTGTCTCAAAAAGACCAAAAACAAAACAAAACAAAACAAAAAAAACCCCAATGACTTCATATAGCACTGTGCTACTAAATAGCTAAAATATAATATTAAAATGTTGACTTCTCCCCCAAAGAAAACAAGCCTGAGAAGTTGAAGTAGCTATTTTGAGACTGGGAATTAAATGACACTGCTCTGTGGTCTCAGGAAAAACACTGCACATGAACCTAGCTTGAAATGAGGTCCTTTAAACAACATGATTATATAAATGCTTCTACCATGACTCTTGTTTCTTAAAAGGCTATAATTATTTAAGGATTATGGAATCTGATAAAGGGCTCACATTCTACAAAATGGTGTCATAGCAACATTTGATGGATATAAGACCTAAGGTGAAAAAGGACCAGAGAATAATAAAGCAATCCTTCTAACAGTCAAGAAAGAAAATGACTCTTAATGTATAATTACCTTTAAAAAAGCCCCCAGCATTGAAGGGTGACAAGAGTCCTTCCCATATCTGTCCACTTACAAAATACTTACATGCAATATTCGAAGGCAAGGGGGTCATGATGGTGAGCAGAGGCAGGCAATGTCCTTGCCCACATGGCACTCATGACCATAGGACACAGGCAGTGGCCTCATGAGCACACTAATGAAGGAGGATTCTCAACTGTGAATGGACTCGGAAGGAGAAGAACCAGTTTTATGGAGGAAGAAAGCAACAAAGGAGCTTGAATGTATGGCATTATTTAAAACCCCATTTAAATTAGGGATTTTGCCTTTTTTAACTAACACAATGCTAACTAGAAAAATGCTATAACTAAAACAACTCACAATATTTACTTCATAGAAAATTTCTTCATTTAACTTTGTAAATGAGGAATTTCCACTTTACAACATCATAATTATATACTGATATAGCTTAATTTCTATCATGAAATAACTTCGATGTATCTGATCAAAATACTAAGCAGAATACTAATTCGGAGTCAAGTGAGTATCTTAAATATCATCATCATCATCATCATCATCATCATCATCAAACAGGCCTCAAACTCATGGGCTCAAGGGATTTTCCTGAGTTGCTGGGACAGCAGCCACCTGGCCAGCTCCTAAATTATTTTGTAAGAAGTACTTTTTGGCATATATACTGTTTCAAAGGAGTGGCTAAATTTTCTGGAAAGATGAGATATTAAATACCATAAATCAACATCCTGTGTTTAGCAGGTGACTGCTGATAGGGTTTAGGACATATCAAGCCAGAATACTATAGAAGACCAGAATAAATCACCCAAGTTTGTCCTTTTTTGGTACAATGATTACACTGAACTAACAATTTTGGGAAACAGGAGATACTGGAGAAGCTCTGAATAAGAAAATTCCCTTTCAATAAAAGACAAGCCTCTAAAGGAAATGCTCCTGTGTAAGGGTGACCCTTCTCTGTGCCAATAAGAAAAGGATGGCTCTCTATTTCCAGACACTCATAAATGGAGAAAGCTTCAAAACCAGACAGGCCTCACTTCTATTACCACACACTTCCTGATCATCTACCTACCCACCTTCCCCATATCTTCCTTTTAGCAACAAGGTATTTAAGTTACCTTGTAGAGATTTACACCCGAGATGCAATTTCTCTGGGCATCACCCAGTTATTGTTTGTTTTCTGTCTTTTGTTATAATGATCCACCCCAACTAAGAACTCAGAAAGGCAGGAGGAAATGCTATTTTTTTTTCCTTTCCTACACTGTAAAACTAACAAGCAACTGGAAATGCACAGAGGTAAAAACCTTTCTATTTTTCTCAAGGGTATAATTTTCAAAGTAGTCTGATGACAGCTATTGGCGGTAAAACCTGTGTAAAAAACATTCAGCATATTTCAACACAGTTAATAATTAATGAACATCCTATGTCATTAATTTATAATAAATCCAAGCTGTTTCTGAGTTTTCAAATGCATTTCTTAGGATTCCACCCCAGGAGTAATTAGCTGAAGGTGACAGCCCTTGGACTCCTGGGTTTGCACTGTCAAAGACCCAGTCAGCACTCAACGAGTGTGCTTTAGGATTCTGGAAGCTGTCAGGGAATCTAATTACTTTCTATAGTTTGTGAAGAGCTTTTTCTTGTCATTAGAACACATGTTGTAATAAAGCGATTGCCTCTCATTAGCCACAGAGGAAAAAATTGAAATTATAAATAATACAATACAATTAGACATGAGGATTCCCAATAAATTTTGATGAATTATTTTGCTTTTCTTCTTTATGTTGGCATGGAGGTACTGAGTACATTAAGTATTTTGACAGAATTTGGTAAAATATGAACTTTTTAAAAAAGCAAGTGAGTGATACTGAAGAAATGATTTCAAAGTTCTTAGTTACCACTGATAATGACATCAACAAATACCGAATAGACTATTTAATTTTTGCTTTGGTTTGCCTTTTTGATACAGCATCTTGCCATGTAACTGAGTTCCTGGTACTCACTATGTAGTTCAGGCTGGCCTCAAATTTAATCCTCCTGACTCAGCTTCCTGAGTGCAGACCTCTGCCACCATGCCCAGCTCAGACGATTGAATTTTGTACTAAGAGAAACTTGGTCTTTCTTTATGCATGAGATTTTTCAGTTATCTATGTGTGTATACAGATGTATGCCTTATTTTGTTAGTTTAACTTGGGAAAATATCTACAAAACTGTTGCTTTCCAATGTTTTACCTCCATATTATTTCTTGGTAATTCCCCTGCCTACTAGGCACACAGAGCTCTGAAGATCTTCACAAATTGCCAGAGGCTCTATCAATAAGTCCCCTTTTGGTTCTACTTAGTTACAACTCTGAATTACAAATATTTAGTCATTCTTCATCTATCAGAATCTACCCATCATTTGACCCTTGAAGTCTATCACCATGAAGTCAGACACATGAAAACTTCTTTATCCACATAATCTATTTCACAACTTAAAAGGTCTTTCCTTAGTTACTATCTATTCAAAGAATCATTTATAACTATCTGAGATATTAAATTTGACCCAAGGTGGGTGTGGTGGCTCAAGCCTGTAATCTCAGCACTGAGGAGCCTGAGGAAGGGGGACTACTGTGAGCTCTAGTCCAGCCTGGGCTACATAGTAAGTTCCAATCTAATCTGGACGATAGTGAGTGTCCTTGTCACAAATAAAGAAACATACAAATAAACAAACATACAAAAAAATTAGCCTTTAGGAGAGACATGTGGAGACTGACACTACAGCTTGGATTAATTTATACTCTGAAGGGCAGCCTGGTTCCTAGTGTGGGGATGTGAGAAGTGGCAGAAACCTGAAGGGAAGCCTTGTGGGAGCTGACTGAGTATGGATGAACAGGTTGTTCGGTGAGCCACATTCACAGAACAAACAGTACCTTAAGATGTGCCTCATCTTGTGTGACTTCCTTTTATTAAAATAGCAGTTGGTTCCATTTTGGGTACAAATGCCAGGACAGAAATGACTGCACCTTGTTTGTACAAGTTAAAAAAAAATACAAACACCATTTGCTCAGAATGAACCATGAGACACAGACTGATAAATAATTTATGCAAGTAAAATATTATCATCTATAAACTTACTGTGATGATTAATCTCAATTGTTATCCTGATAAGATCTTGTCACCTGGGAGATGGGCCTCTGCATGCCTATGGGGGATTATCTTGCTCTATAATCATCTGAGAGATGCCCCTCTCTCTACACATGGCTGTGGGTAAACACTGTTGTTAAGGTGTGAGGGTATGACAGGTGACAGCTCTGATCAGTATATTAGTGGAAACATGGGCATTAGGCCATTCTGATGAGGTCTCACATAGAGATAAAGAACAAGGTGTGGCAAACTGGAGCAATGGCCATCCTTATCATGCAAGTGCTATGAACTGCTTCTGTACCCTGAGGCCTTATGAAATGCAAAACCTAAGAATACTGAAGTAGGCCATCTGAAAACTAGGCAGCAAGTATTCAGGCTACTTTGGACTGCATACAGTGAGATGCAAGAGATAAGACTTACGGGAGGGATTTATATTCAAAGAGCTGCAAAGCAAAAAGATTGGAATACTTATCCTGGACATGTAAAAAGTGAAAAAGTCTCTTTAGGAGAGAATACTAAGGATGTGATGGCTAGGAGGGAGCCAAGTGCCTCAAGTGGGGAGGTATGGATAGGGAAGGAGATCTAAATACCATCATACTAGACTGTATGAAAACTGCAAAAATTCAATTAAAAAAATAAAATAAAAGAATTAAAAAACTTTAAAATGTAATATGTCTTGAAAAATATTCTTGGTTTAATATAAATAGAATAGCAGGGGGGAAAAATTAAAGAAAATGAAAGACTCCCAAAGGCTTTCAGAAACCGTCCAGGGTGAGGTTCCTATAATAGTCTCAATGTGAAGACCCTGAGGGTAGAGAAAAAAAAGCTCCTTTCCAAAGCTGCCTGTGCCATGTTTCTGGTAGTCCATCCTCGGGTTTAAGGGTGGTTGGTGGGGCTTAACTTATCACTCCAGGGGGTATAAGTTATAAATATCAGTGTCTGCATAGCACTTCTGCGGGCATGCAGAATCTAAGACCTGTGGACTCTGCTAGATTTCAAAGGATGTGACAGACAAAATGGAATCCCTGAAGAAAGACTTGTTACAATGGCAGAGACACTTAGAAGAGCCCTTACTATGCCATAGAAACACTGTCTTCTACATAGATGTAACAGACACAGTATCCTTCAATATCTTTGGGAATTGGTTCTAGGACTTCCCTGGTACACCAGAATCTGAGGATGTGCAAATCTCTTACCAAATCCATGCAGTCCGTACTTCAAGTCATTTTGAGATTATTTATAATAGTTCATGAAATGCAATACTATGCCAATAGTTTTTATGCTGTATTGTTTGGGGGGAATGAAAAACATTTTGTATATGTTCACTACAGATATAATTTGTTTAAAAAACATTTTCTATCTGAATTTGGCTGAATCCTCAGATGTAGAACCCACAAATTTGGAGGGTTGAGTATATATGAAAAGGTGATCAATACCACTAATCATCAGGGAAATGCAAATTAAAATCATAATTTGGTATAATTTCAATTCAGGATGGTTTTTATAAAGTCACATATGCTGACAAAGATGGGGAAAACTTGGAACACCTGTATGCTGTTGTGAATGTTGGGAATGCTGGTGGGAATGTAAAATTGTACAGTTGTAACAGAAAGCAGCGTGGTGGTTCCTCCAAAAAAATTAAAATAAAAAAACAAACAAGAGCTACTAAAAATAGAACTGTGACCCAGAATTCCACTTCTAAACACCTGTTCGAGAGAACCAAATCAAGACCTCAGAGAGAATATCTGCACTCAGACACTCACTACAGCATCACAAGAGCCAAGATGTGGTAAAACTTACCCATGTTTTGATAAAGAAAAGATGCTACATATATAACAAAAACTTAAAATAATAATCATTATAAATAAGTAACAACATAGATACACTCAGAAGGCATCATGTTCATGCGTTATAGGTCAAATGCTGCAGTTTCACTTACACAGGCATCCCAACAGCCACACTCATAGGGCAAAGTAACATGGGTGGTTGCCAGGAACTAGGGGAAATGGGAAGCAAAGAGTTGCTGTTCACCAGGTATAAAGTTTCAGTTGTCCAATGGGAATAAGTTCTAGGGATCTGCTGCTGTACAACACTGTGCATATAGTTAACAATATAGTATTTTATACTTAAAATATCAGGGGTATTGATCTTATGTTAAATGTTCTTGCCATAGTTGAAACACACACACACACACACACACACACACACACACACACACAAAACAGGCTAGAGATATAGATCAGTGGTGGTGAACTTGTGTCAGCATAGGACCTGAGTTCCATCCTCAGCACCACACAAAAAAAACCCCAAATAAATAGATAAAATTGATTAGTGATTAGCAAAAAGGAATTTAGCAATATCTACCCATAGGCATTAAAAAATTCAAATTTATAGACTCTACCTCCCCACTTCTGAGATGCCATAAGAACACAGAAAAAGCTTTATATTTAAAGATAGTTTGTTAGAGTAATACACACAACAGCAAACAAATCAAAAGTAACATAGTCAATGGGGAAATATTCCCTACATGGATCAGTATTTAACCATAAAAGTTAAAATACTTAAAGGCAGTATCATGGCTCACAACTAGATTACAGCTGAAGCTGAAAGTGATACACTAAAGTTATATTATCATGAAGGAATTATGGGCGATGTTTCTTTTCCATTTCTGCCAAAGGCTGTATAGTGCTAAGTTATATTTTGATAATGCAAAATATGTTTGAAAAGTATTATCATGTTAAAAAGACAACTAAAAATATAAACATGTCTTTTCCTTTTAAACTAGCTTATCTCCATAATTTCATATCTAAAACTAATTTACAAGCCATAAAAAGGAAAAGAAAACAAGTCTGCTTTGCTTTGCTGGGATTTCTGGTGTTGTTAGCTTTGTTTTAATTTTTGAAACATGGTCTTACTATGTAGCCCAGATTGGCCTCAAACTGATGATCCTCCTGCCTCCACTGCACACACCAGTAGTGGGAGTACAGGTGGACACCATGTTGCTCAATTTCTCTGGTTTGTCAATTGGAAAGACTTTCCAATTTCTTATAGGTAAGAAGTTTTCTGTGATGCCTTTATGCCTCAAAATAAGAAAATTTACACTTTCCTGGGTTGTAACTGGTAGAACCTGGCTTCAGCCCTATCCTGGGAGAATTTAGTTCATCTATTGCTAAGTTTGCTCTGAAATTGTTCTTTGAGTAGATATGATGGATACCACATCAAAGCAAAAGCTAACATGTATTTCAGGACTAAAACTTGAGAAGAATTAACTGCTTTAAGCCTGCAGCACAATGAATGTTACAGATGGCAAAGCATATATGAGAAATCTAAAACACTATATACATTTTACACTGTTGAGAACCACTTTAGATCAAGCGTCCCATCTGATCATTAACACCACTGCATACCTTTAAAAATATTTCACATGTTCATGAATCTACTTCAGAATATTTCAGAAAACTCCAAGCTCCACATTTTATAGCTAAGAGAGCTCTCACACAAATGCAAATACATGAACACCTTTTCTTAGTGATTTTGTTTCACTTAAATCTAGCTAACAAACCTGATGATACATTTGCTTTGCTTTAAAAAGTTTTTCTTTTCATTTATCTATTTTTTTTATGTGTATGAGTGTTATGCCTGCAGGTATATAAGTGCACCTGTGTTGTGCAGTGCTTGTGGAAGCCAGGAGAGGGTGTTTGATCACCTGGAACTGGAGTTATGGATGTTTGTTAGCCATACATGGGAATCTAACCTGGGTCTTCTGTAAGAGTAGCCAGTGCTCTTAACTGCTGAGCCATCTCTCCAGCCCCTTGCTTTGTTTTTTATATTGACCACGACTGACATCACACTTTTCTTTTGGGAGGTAGGAGGTAGAACAGGGGTTTTTATAGCCTAGGCTGGCTTTGAACTCCCTATGTAACTAAGGATGAACTTGATCTCCTGACCCTCTTGAGAATTCTGATTATCAGGGAAGCACACTACAAAACTGAAGTACTCATAATAAGAAGTCTTTTCTTTTTGGTGCTAGGGACCAAACACAGGGCTTCCTATATGCTAAGCATGTACTTTACTACTAAGCTAGCCTAATTCCCTAGCCTTAAGAAGTCTCAATGCTAACATAAAAATGTTAATCTTTGACTTTGTAAGTGTCAAAGAAACACATGAAACCCTTGCATTGTTAATATTAGATCAAATCCAAGTAAGTAGAACGCTTAAATATTAACTTTTACCTTCTTTGCCATTTACCACGTTACTTTTAGGCCATGTGATAAGACATTAAAAACACACTTATATAACCTACCAGATGACAGTGCAGAAATGATCTGTGGCATTATCTTATCTTTTAAAATAGAATAGGACTCGAAGGAAAGCAATTTCTCATTAAGAATCATGATGGCTTCAAAAACTGCCTTGGATATTTTGAAGTAAGCCATACACCAACACATCTAATTATGAGTGTCATGGAATTTATTTACATACTTCAGGGTATCTCTCTAAGACATGACTGGGCATTTGAGATTTCACTGAACGAACTGCCGTGGGTATTAAGAATGCAAATGTATTGATACTTCATGCTATGTTGCTCACTCATGTGTTAAAAATCTTAAATTCTGAAAGACTAGTCACCTTGAACTATGAGTTCAATTAATTGTTAATGATTTATGTTACTCCGAGGTTCTGATATGAAAAACAAATCATGGTGTCAAATGCTTGTAGTTCAGTAGTAAAATCTTAGCTGAGAGAATATTCACTGAACAATGAATCGGTAAAATGCTATGAGAACAGATTGGTGGCTTTAACTACATGATTTGCACCTTAAAAGGTTAAGTGCTAAATCTTGGAACTTAAGCTATCATACACCTTTAGCTCATGTGACAATATATGCTACTGCCTTGTTATCCCTCCTGTTGATTTAAGTCTCTTTCTTTCATTCTATCTCATTTCTAGAACACACGCAGATTTTTAGATTTAAGCTCCAACAACTGTGACTGGACAGTTAGAGGGTTCAGGAGCAACACACATTTCCTAGAAAGAGAATTTCAATCTTTGCCCTTAATTCACCTCTGACAGTCTTCACTTCCATTGATAACTATGTTTTGCTATGGAGAATTTAAATTACATTTAACTTAGCATACTTTGAAGTTTTGTAAGCATAACTCTATGAATGATAGAGTCTGACAATTAACACATAATCTATCATCAGGGTAAGAAAAGCTATAGGAAAAATATTTTTCCCCAAGTTCTACCAGATATCCATACAAAGTGATAGTGGCCAACTAATATGTTAAGAATTTACCCTTATCACTGAAAAGGCAGACCACATACCCAACAATGTCTATCTATCCATCTATCTACCTACTTACCTATCTATCCGATAGAATCTTGCTATGCAGCCCAGGCTGGCCTCAAACTAGAAATCCCCCTGCCTCAGGCTCCTGAGTGCTGGTATTACAGATGTGGGCCACCCTGACCAGTTAAAGTGACCAAAGAAATTAAAATAATAAAAACAAAATTGCCATTTATTAAATATGTCTTACTCCAAACTAGACAATACTAGGTATCTGAGTTAGACTGCCTGTTAGGTTATAGCTCTATCATGCAAAAAATGGCAGATGAGGCTTCCAAAAAAGTATTTTGTTCAATGTAAACGGCTAAATTATAAATAAAATTCACACCAACTTGACTTTAAAAATCTATTATCCTAACCAATATATTATGATGTTTTCTAAAGATAGCTAATATGTATACATATATTTCAAATAAGGCATTAAAAATGTTCATTATTCTCTTTATTGTTTTGATGAGGTAGTGCTTTATATTTTTCCTTGCTAACTAATGATATTTTGACAAATATGAAATATATGTCTTAATGCTCTTAAATTTTTATTTAAGGAAAGAATTTACAGTTTTAGTTTTTGTCCAAATGATGCTGTATAATTTGCTAGCAAAATTTTTGGTGTTTTATTCTTCTTAGAATGCTGTTCACCATCTATAACAAGATATTAACATTTTCTGCTGACCATTAGTTTTTTTAAAAGATAGAACACATCAGAACATACACTCTATTGCAGTGAGCATTTTGATGCTGCTGTTTGTTTGAGCTAAGGTTTCATGTTGCCCACACTGACCCCAAACTATCTATCTAGCTAAATTCAAGCTCCTCCTGCCACTACCTCACCAGTGCTGGGATTATATTCATGGGCTGTGCCTGGCTTGCAGTGAGACTCTTTGATCTCATATATAAAAGCATCAAATTTTGTCATTGTATGGGTTTTACAAAAAGTTGAAGTCTGGCTTCTTCCACTTCCCTGTTCTTTTGGAGACTAGGGATGGATTCATTAATTTAATGAAAGGATTAGGTGCCTACTGGCCTTTCAGACTCTATTATAGGGACTAGTCAGTGATCAAATTAGAAGAAACTCCCTACTTTACTGGGAACTTGTTAAATAAATATGAAGGCAGTGGGAAAGTGGTGCATGTTAAAGCTACCCAAAGAGCAGCTGAAGGTAGTTTGTATCTAGTGGTCAGTTTCCAGAGCTGCTTGATGATGGAAACAGCTTGGCCTCTGTGTGGGCAGAAGACCTGCAGAGCTAAGTGTATAGAGTCTGGCACCCATTCACCTCCACTCCAAATAAAGCTATGGTTTTTACACCGAAATAGGAATGAATGGAAACAAAAAGCTTTCATGGTTTTGGTTTTGCAAGGTGTATGCAATATCAAATTAAAAGAAATTACAAAAATAGGACCAAAATCCAGTATCATTTAAGAATTTATCTAGGATATTAAGAGCAAATTCCTGGATGGATCCCCCAATCCCCACCATTTTAATTTGCCTGTTGGACATTTGTCCTATTTCCTTGCTGAGTAACCTGTAGTTCATCTGATATTGGCAATCTGATTGTATTGCTTTAAGTAATATGAAACCCATTGCTTATCTATCAACTATGTCACATTCTAATACAAGAATCCTATGTGCAAATCTGCTTTTTAAACGGTACTGGTTTAGCCAGGCGTGGTGGCGCACGTCTTTAATCCCAGGATCTCTGTGAGTTCAAGGCCAACCTGGTCTACATAGTGAGTTCCAGGACAGCTGGGGCTACAGGGAGACCCTGTCTCAAACAAACAAACAAACAAACAAACAAACAAACAAACAAACAAACAACAACAAAAAAACAGTACTGTACTGGTTTAACAAACAAACAGTACTGGGGATCAAACTCAGGGCTGAGAGCATAGTAGACATTCTGAGCCAGGTCCCCAGCCCTATAAAGATGCCTTGCATAGAAAGCTATCTCCATAAAATACACTCAAAGGCAGAAAGAATTTGGAAATCAATTAAGTAAGCAAATCATACAGCAGGCATTTTACTCTTCTTTACTATATATAGAACCCTGAAAATCTGAGATCATTTCATTTTATAATGACATTGCCACATAGTATAAATAGTTTTGCTTTCATCACAAAACTGGAAAACATCAGAGCTAAAAGACAAACTCTGATAAAAACCTCAAAGATAGTTCAAATATGCTATTTGCCTCTATATTTTTTAACCATAGAAATATTAAAAAGAATAGTTACTCATACCATAACTCTTCTCCTGGTGGTTGCTGGAAGATGATAACTACATAAAATTCGTATTTCTTTCCTATAGCAAGTGTTCCACAGTAAAATAACTGATACCTATGAAAATATATATTTAAAGGCAAACAAACTGATGAATGAAGAACCTTTATTACTCTTAAAATTTGAGCTTGATGAAACCTCAACTAAAGAAACTTCTAGAGAGGAAAGTAACTCTCCACAAATTAGCACATAATATTCCAAGCCTGAAGCTTTCTCTGTAGTGCCTTTATGAGATCACTGTCCACAGGCCAAGATGACGAAGACATCCTGGGAAGGAAAGACAAGAGGAAAATGCAGGCAATGTTTCTGATATTATAAAAAAAAAAAAAAAGAAGGAAGAGGGAGGGGAGATAAATGTGGCTTCCTTCTAATAATGAACGACAGCACTCTACAGCTATTGTCCTCTAAATAGAAAGCCATCAGTGTTCAGAATTCCTCCTGATCTGAAACAGATGGAAAAATTAAACACAATAACAAATCATCAATAAAGTATGTACCCAAATTTACTGTGGAGATCAGTTTCTTTAGGTAGACATTAAAAGTTGTTAGGGCTCTCGTTTTGTTTTTGCCGAAAGAAAGAAGCAGGAGGAGAGCCAAGAGAGCATGTAGAAGCTGTAGAAGCTGTCCAAGCTGTCCCACAGCTCCGGGAGTCAAGAGGAGCATACTTCCACAATTCACAGGACACAGGATAGCTTTACATAACCAAAATCCCCACTCCGTCTTCCAAAGGTATTAAAACTAAGAAGTTTCTTTCTTTTCTTTCTTTTCCTTTTTTTTTTTTTTTTTTTTTTAGCAAGTGGCTCTATTAAGGGCTTACCTACTCTGTACTTCCACCTGTTACAAGTGTTAATTTGTCTAAACTAGTTTAAACACTACTTGAGTCCTATAGAACCTTATTAAGTTTTCACAACACACTTTGAGCTGGAAAACTTACAGTCCATTTCAGCATCTTCCATCCTACAATTCTTTCTTGAATATGCTGCAACATAGCTGCATGTCTCTCTCTTCTTGCTCCAAGTTCCTTTGGTCAGTGAGGGGCTGCTTAATCATGCTACAATTTTGTCTCACAGCTTGAGGCACATGTGGAAGGAGAGCAAAGGGGTGATGAGACTTACCACCCTGCAGCCCTGATTTTAAATAGTACTCATGCTCACTGAGTCAAATAAAAGCTGACAATGGCCTCTGCTCAGAAGAGTCAGTGAAGCTCACAGAGTGTGTGGGTGCAGAAATAACTATGGTTATTTCTTTCCTGGTTAAGTAATAACTATGAATCATCCCAATCTCAAGGATTCACTGGGTGGTGGCCTCAGACAGGATGTGCATAAAACATACATTAAAAAAAAAAATGAAATTGTTTACCAAAAGCATCTAAGAAGCATTTACTTTTTCTCCAGACTCTTTTGTCTTTTGGTTTTCTGATGCACTAAGAACGGTATTCGAAGCCCCCAAGGTTATGACTGACTTTGTTCCTGAACAAGAAGCATCTGATGGCAGTCCATTCAGACTTGGTCAGGCAGAGAGACCTTTGTTCTTTTTCCCCCTTTGCTGTTGAGGATAGCCATGGACTAGCTGAGACACTGCATAAAGTAAAGCTTATTTGCTTTGTTCACAAGGCCCAAGGCTGACTTGCTTTAACAAGTTCTAAAAAACACTAAAAGTCTTCAAGAACCAATGAATACAAATGTTAAAGCTTTGTAAAGTAATTCTATATCAGTTATACACAGGTTCTCAGAATGTACCACTTTTAGTTTATGCTAAATTATACTGAAAAGTTTGAATTTAATAACTCAGCTATAATTTTTGCCTTGCATTTATTTAAAAGGGCCTTTTTATTTGTTGGTCGGTTGGTTTTTAAAGATTGTGTGTGTGTGTGTGTGTGTGTGTGTGTGTGTGTGTGTTCGTTTGTCACCTATGTGTGGGTGCCCACAGAGGCCAGAAGAGTGTGTCAGATCCCCTGAAGCAGAGCTACAGGTGGTTGTGTGCTGCTCTATGGGTACTGGGAACCAACTTGGGTCCTCCGCAAGAAGAGTACCTGCTTTTCACTGCTGAGCTACCTCTCCAGTCCGTTTGTTTTTTAAGATAGTATCTCACTATGTAGCTAAGGCTGGCCTGGAACTTGCTATGCAGCTCATGCTGGCCTCAAATCAGAATCTTCCTGCCTTTGTCTACCCAGTGCTGGGATATTAGGCATGAGTCACCTTACTGAGCTTAAAAGAGCTTTTGTGTAAGGTCATAATTGAAAAGAGATCATGCTAAAAACTTTTGCCTTGCCATTATAGATTTTAAACACATATGGCATGGAGTCCAGAAAATTTTTATTAAAACCTATTAACCTAATGAATTTTGGTTATCTATGGGCCCAATTTCAAACAGAAGGTTCAGTGCTTTAGAAGAAAATAAAATATTCCGAGTGTCTCTGACTAGTCCCTTTGAGTAAGTCAACGTGGGTGACCTCAGTAGAGACAGATGAGGCTCAAGCACCCACTGGACTTGGCAATAAATTGTTTTTAAAGCCCTTGAAACTATAGGCTACTCAGCAAAAGCCAGGGCAGTGCCAGTTTCAGTTCAGTGTATCCTAGCACCCCAAGAACGCAACATCACAACTGCTATTACCACCCTTCCCCGAGCCCACTCATGGACAGTTGCTTACACTATGAAAAGCAGTCTGTACAGACATATACAATCTCTGTAATAAAAGGTTTCACAACCTTGGTACTACTGACCTTTAGCCTGGAAAATTCTTTGTTATGGATGGCAGCTCAAACTTACTGATCATCTATATGGGCCAAACATTATTCTAACAGCTTTATACATGTGACCTGACCTAATATCACAATGCTAATTTCATTATGCCACTTCTGCAGATGAGATGACTGAGCACCATGGAGTGAGTTACTTGTTGAAGTTAAGAATTCTATTGGCCCAATCCACAGACTGAACCAATTTTTGGCTAAAAAAAATATTTGGGAAAAACTGTATCTGTGCTGAACATTACTGCTTAAACAATACAATGTAACAGCTATTAGGTATTATAAGAAATTATTTAGAGTCTAGGAAAAGATGTGTAGAGTATAAAAAAATGAGTTCTCTGTAAAAAGAATTGGAGCATTAGTGGATTTAGGTACCTGGGTTGGCAGAGGGAAGCCTCTCCCCAGTGGATACTGGAGGGTCGTCTCTATGTGGTAGCCCCTTTATAGCCCTTATAACATGCTCCATTCCAACATGTGCTCTTAAAGTGAGGAGGTACCGTCTTACTTTTGAGCACCCAGGAATCATTCAGACGAGGGTGGCCTGCTGCTGGAAGATGACTGGTACCACAAGGAGAGAAGAACAGGAGAGGACATTGTGTGGTCACAGTGCACTGCTCTTCCCCTGAGAACAACAGTGTTTTAACTAAATGGTGATGCATTCATCCAGAAACAAAACAAAACAAAACAAACAGCTGGATACTAACAAGAGGAAAGAGAATAAAGGGTTTTATAGATGACAAGGGCTCCAGATGATTTCTATGCTCAGTGCATGGAGCTGGGGCGCTACCAATGATCAATCATCTTAAGCTGTACATAGCACAAAGACTGTCTTAGAAAAAGGTACAGACCAGTTTCTTGGCTAAAAGTCAAATGTCCTTGGGACTATTAACAACATCCTCTGTTCCAAAGGCCAAAAATGTCAAAAGTATTTGGGAGCTTGTATCTAATCCTTAAACGATTTTAGGGTTACCTCTTCAGAGGGAGGAATATTAGAGTACCCAAAAGTCCCATAAAAATAAAGGTTAAAAACTCATTCAATTTTATGTCTTACAGGGCTTATACTGAGTTCAATATTGTATAACTGTATTAATTCAACTGTGAACCTAGAAACTTACAGCCACTTGTGAAAGAGATGTACTCTTGCTCTGGAGTGTGTTACTGAATATGTTAAAGCTGTAATGAAATGCTTCTTCTAATCAAGTAGTTATTAAATTTTTTTTAATGATAAAAATAAATGAAAGAAGAAAAAGAAAAAAATGATGGGGAGATAAGGGAGGTGTTGGAAGGGAGGGAGTGGGCATAGATTTGGTCATAACACCTTATATGCACGTATGAAATTCTCAATAAAGTTTTTGTAAAAAAAAAAAAGCTGGGCATGGTGGCACATGCCTTTAAAATCCCAGCACTCGGGAGGCAGAGGCAGGTGGATCTCTGTGAGTTCAAGGCCAGCCTGGTCTACATAGTGAGTTCCAGGACAGCTGGGGCTACAGGGAGACCCTGTCTCAAAAAGAACAAAAAAAAAAAAAAAAAAAAAAAAAAAAAAAAAAAAAAAAAGCACAGACATTCTTCTTGTGTTTTCACAAGACTAAAGTCTCAGTTTATTATTCCATTTTGGATTTTATTTTCACTGCATTGCAAGACTATATTAATATATACTGACAGATGAATAAAGATAAGATTGATAGCTTATAACCTAAAGGAATGGAAATAATTTCCTTTTTTTAACATTTTTTTAAAAAAAATTTTTACATGTATGAGTGTATTGCCTGCATGTGTGTAAAAGCACCCATGTCATGCAATGCCTGTGGAGATCAGAAGAGGGTACTGGATCACCTGGAACTGGAGTTACAGATGGTTGTTAGCTGCCATGTGGGTGCTGGGAATCAAACCCAGGTCCTTTGTAAGAACAGCCAGTGCTCCTAACTGCTGAGCCATCTCTCTAGCCCTAGAAATAATTTCTTAATTAGAGATTAAAATATATAAATCCCAATAACCTATAAAGAAATAAAAACTACTTATAAGTGAATATCACATAACCCCTAACAATCATAAAACACAGTAAATATTTTGTGATGAGTTGAATTAGGAACTTGAATTAGGGCAGCTTTGGGAAAACTCTATGGGTGTTTTTTATGTATCTCTTAATGTACCCATTTACTTCCTGTCCACTGCCTGCCTGCTGTCCAGCCTCCAGCTGCACTGTGATTAAGATCATGATCCAACCTATGTTTACACTGATATTCTTGAGAAGGACGAGAGCTATGATTGGACATGGTAAACTGTGGACACAGCCCAGCCTTTAGTGTTCTCTCACTGAGTCTGCAACCTACTGCTTTTTCTTTTACTTCCACCTTAATTTTTGGCTACTACTGAATTGGTTTGTTATAAAATGGGAATTCAATGTAATTATGAAATATCTAGTAGCATTTGTTTGTTCTCCCCACTCCTGGCTTTCCTAACAGGTACTTGAGAAATAAATTTGTATGTTTCAGGTGTATAACATAATAGCATGCTCCATACATACACCGTGAAATGACTACCACAATCAACTGAAGTAACACCTCCATCGCCTCACGTTGTTTTGTGTATATGATGAGAGACCTACTGCAGTCTACTTGTCTAGCAAATTTCAGGTATAGAGTACAATATTATCCATTGCCTCCTCCCTGTATGACAGGTCCCCAGAACTCACTTATAACTCAAAGTCTATGTCTTTTGACAAACATCTCTCCATTTACCTGCCCCTTGCTTGTCTGTAACAAAACTTCATTTCACAGAGAATTGTGGGATCCTGCACTTTTTTATATTCTATAGGAAACACTAGAAATTGTAGGAGTACAGGAATAATGATGAATATGCAAATAAAAAGGTAAAGGTCGGGGCTGGAGAGATGGATCACCGGTTAAGAGCACTGACTGCTCTTGCAGAGGACCCGGGTTCGAGTCCCAACACCCACATGGCAGCTACGAATCATCCTTAACTCCAGTTCCAGGGAAATCTGAAGCCTTCTTCTGACCTCTGCGGCATTGCATGACACGGGTGCACTACATACATGCAGGCAATACAGTCATACACTTAAAAAAAAAAAAAAAGGCAAAGGTCTAGTTGTTCTGTCAGGTGACTGGAATCACATGGACTGTAACCCCCAAATCTGAAAACCATAGTACACTTACAGAGTATTCTCATTTTAATAAGAATTAAAAATTTTTTGGTAATATTTAAAAAATATTTTCAAGCATTTAACACAAGAAAAATATCATATAAACTATATTTGGTTGCTACAATTATCAAACTGATACAGCATAAATTCTTGGTGTTTTATAGGATTTGATGTTTAATAAAATATTTGAAGAAGCAAATACTGAAAAATAGATTTCATATACATTTTATTTATAGTTATGGAAAAGTAAGAGCAGAGGCTCATTTGATAAAGAAGTTTATGTGGAGGTTTCTTTTTGCTTAAAACTTTAAGCTACCTAGCTGAACTACATAATGAACAGACTCCATTCGTTTAGCTATCAATTGCTGCAAACTGTTTTTCACTTCATCATATTGTTCTTACCTGAACACACCCAAATTGTTTCTAACCCCAAAGTCAACCTGAGAACCCTACAGCATTTCCTTTCTTTGGACCTCCTTTATCTTAATTCTTGATTATCCACACTTTGTGTTCCACGAGTAAGCACAGCTTTGGGAAGGTATATGCTTGTTTTCAGCACTCACAATGTAATCCAGCCCTCAGTTTTATTTTACTTCTCAGGAGTTATATTATTCTCTTTTCTTTTCCTTTAGAAAGCACCCAGAGAACACAATCTTTACAGTGCTGAGAAAGGACATCAATGACTGCTTAGCCCCAATTTTACAGCACCTTGGACAGTGACAAAAGCTCTAAGTGCTGTGCTAGTTAGAAGAAATTCACTTGATTCTATTAAAAGTGGTTATACACAAAATATTTTCTTCCTTTTTGCCTCTTTATTCTTAGGTTTTTTTTTTTTTTTTTTTCTTTTTGAGACAAGGTCTTTCTGTAGCTCCAGCTGGCCTGAAACTCTCTACGTAGACCAGGCTGACCATTATCTCACCTGCCTCCACCTCCTGGGTGGAATTAAAGGCATGCACCACCACTGTGCCTGGTTCTTCTGTTTTGGAGACAGCATCTCATGTAGCCCAGACTAGCCTCTAGTTTCTTATGTAGCCAAGGCTAAGCTTGAACTCCTGATCCTTCTGTCTCCACCTTCCTGAGTGTTGAGGTTACAGGTATGTGACCCTTCGCTTTTCTTCGTTTGTTTGTTTGTTCGTTCGTTCGTTCCTTCCCTCCCTCCCTCCTCCTCTCCCCTCCCCCCTCCTTCTCCCTTCCTCCCTCCCTCTCTCTCCTCCAACAAAATCTTCATAGTTCAGGCTGGCCTCAAACTCATGATCCACCTGTTTTAACATCCTAAGTGCTGTGTTTGAAGGTATGTGCCACCAGACCTGGCTCCAGGATTGTTTACTTTAGAAAAGGAAGTGCAACATACTTGGGCTTTTTCTTGAAAACTCTATGAACATTACTCTGGAATCTTTCATGCAGACATCTAATTGCAGAAAACAATTTCCTTCATGTCTGAACTTCACAGTAGTGATCCAAATTGGACTTTTAATGAAACATACAAGAGGCACTTTTATTTTCTACATGATACTTTTCTACTGTGCCTGTAATCAGACCATCCCATCCTCACTCTACAGTTATTACAGGTATACCATCTACTATAACTAGCTTTCCTATGGTCCTGGTGAGACACACTGATCTAGGGATAATAACACTGACATTATCTAAAATGTTTATGCTGGAAGCAAAAGATCTTACTAAACAACCAAGAAAAACAAGTTGCCTGCTTAGTTGGGATTATTTGAAGTTGAAACTGCTAGAAGGAGCCAATTACTCTCTTCAATGGAAGAATTTCTGCCACAATTCTATTTTTGCAAGCATTCTCTGGAATGTTAAAAGGTATATTATATCTGAACTCTTCTATTTTAGTGTTAATTACAATGTGTTTCAGAGAGGATATCACTGATTTGGAGGATTAATGGGAGAACCTGACAGCTGGAGTAATGTTAGACCAGAAACCGAAATAAGGAAAATGACCTACTTTGAAAAAGTACATTTGTTAATTTCCTCAAATACCAGATACCCCTATGTGTATAGAATGGATACATAATTAGCTGTTAGATTACTGTGCTTCATGATTTCCCCTGCTCCTTCTACCTGGACCATATATATCGTCAATGATCTATGTTAAACCATCCAGAAAATTCCAGAGTCCAAGCACATGCCATCACCCTTCAGGAAGTCTATCTTGGTTCTTTCAAGCAGAATGGCTTGCTTTCTTTTTTTAAAGCCAGAAACACATTTGTGGGAATGACTTTTCTGGGAATGGCCTCCTGTCTTTTTCTAACCTTCCAACCAAAGTTGAGATTTTTAAACACTCTCTATTCAATCTGCCCTCCTATTGTATAATCAGCTTATTTAGATTTAGCTAGCCTTTAGGAAAAACAACATAATCTTAGTAGGCCTTGGGTTCCTCTTGCAATGAGCTTTTACATGCTAAACTAAACATATAGCTTTAATCTTAAACTATGTTCCCTATTTCTCTCTCATGACCCTTCCTTCCCCCTAGCCTAGAATAATGTGTATGTGTAAACACCTGTTGGTGGTTTTGTACACTGTTCTATGTAAGTAAGGAGTTAGAAAAGGAAAATTATTCCTGGATAAGACAAAGTTCCTCACTTCTTTCCCATATCATGCTGGATGCAATGTTTAAATGAATAAGGGCATACCTTTGGTTGGAGGAACAGTTAGTTCCAAGAGAAATCAGAAAGGAAGAGTTCTGAGAGTAGACTGGGCTCACTCTTGGTTTAAAAAACTCTAGGTATCAGACCTTTTTGGTTTAGGCATTGCCATGATTGGCATTTGCCACACATACACTGACTAATCTTCCCTAACAGCCTCAGCACAGAACAGGAGGGCTGTAGAGTCACATATATAGTGCCTGAAAGGATCTTTATAACTTTATCCCAAATTACAATGGCCTATCATTTAGTATATGGGTCAATTTCCAGGAATATAGAGGTTTATACTTCAAAAGCTATCAAGCAATACATATAAGCATAGGAAATAAAAATACATAAATAAACACAATGCTTAAAACAAGCTACAATCTCAATTCATGCACAAATACTATAAGCATTTTAGCATTTGTCCTTGTAGTCATTTTTTTAAAAGAATATATATGCATGTGCATTATATAAAAACCAGAATCTTCATGAAATACTACCTTGGAAATCTATTATCTGGACATTTCAGTGTAAGAAGACTTTCTAAAACATCTATGCTAGCAGCTGCACAATAGCGAACTGTTAGGGAACAACTTAATGTGTTTGGGACATTTCATAATTTTAGACTATTTGCAAGTATTCAGTGTCATAGGTAAGGCTGCCTATTGACACGTGCAAACTTGAAAGGGGTCTCATTGACCTAATCTGAGACAATTTAAGCATAAAAATATGTAATTAGCTAAAAGAATTATAATTCACAGAAGAGAATAAATATGCATGACAGAACACTGCTAAAAACAAATAAAAAGAGAGAAGAGGAAGTAATTCTTATGGGAGAAAGCCAATGAATGAATGTAGAAAGAACAGTGTGTTACAAAGTTTCTATTAGGCATCTAGCATAATAATAATTGATTCAGGCAAGAATAACTTATGTTAAAATTCATGGGTAAATATATGAGGAAGAAGAGCACTTTAAGTCTCAAAATATCTTCCTACCCCAAACAATTACAAAACAAAAATCAGTAACTTAATAGTAGAGAAAACCCAGCAGATGCCCTTAACCAGGTGACAGAAGTTAGTATCAGCAGGATTGGGACAAATCAACATATGCCTCCCGTTATGGCACCTGGAGAATGCAATACTAGTTCTGTGGCATTCCTGTCCAAAGTATACAATTGAATTTATCATCAGAAAACAAAGCAAACCCAAACAGAGATATTACTACTGAAAAACTAACCTAAATGTTTCACAGTAGTCATCATCATGAACTACAGACAGACTTAAACTTTTCTACTGTGGCTGTCTGAAAATCAGAGACTGGATGAAACACAATGCCCAACCTTAGATTTTTACTACGGGAACAAACTACTAAATAACAAGGGGTACTTTCTCAGTTTTAAGAAATGTAACAGTCACAAGACTGATCTTTTTTGGGAGAATTAAAAATAAATCCTAAAAACCATTAATACTGGAAGAATCTGAGAGACGGTGCACAGGAGTTCTTTGGACCATTCTTGAAACACCAGCTTTTCCTTAGGACCAACAGATGAAACATTTTTAAAAGGATTCAAATCAAAGCTACTGAAGCCTTATTCATTATTGACCCTAAAAAAAAAAAAAGAGCCAACTTTGGCTTCCTTCATATACACAGAAACATTAATTAAGATGGAAGCAGAATTGCAATGTAAAACAAAAAACACAAAAAGTAAAAAAATTGAATAATGTCTCCAAGGAGGAGACAGAAGAAGAAGAGGAATGTGATTTTTTTAAAATGTATTCCTTTCTTCATTTCAATTACTAGCAACTTCTCATAAACTCCAGAGGAAAAAAGAAAATCTATTATTTTAAATAGTGTCCCACGTTCACATGTTTTAAACCTTTTTCTTAACAGAAGAAAAATCAATTTGATTTGATCACATAGAAAAAGCTGTGAGTTTCCTAATTTCAAACTGGCCAAAACTAAATATGAAAATTGAGTGAAAAGCAATTTGAGGGTAGAAATGCTTGGCCTGTGGCAAAGGAGAATCTGTTGGGTGGGAGCAGCAGACGTAAGCTAGAGGAATTTCAGAGAGCAATTTTCCCACAACCAGGCATCAACTGACTGAGAAGAACTCTATTCTTATCTGGAACTAACCTTGAAAGAGTTTAGAAAGGTCAGCTTCCCTCTCTCAGAACCAGGACAAATCTCACATTAAACAATTGGAGCCAAATTAAGAATGGTACAGGCAAGCTGGGCATGGTGACACACGCCTTTAATCCCACCACTTGGGAGGCAGAGGCAGGCAGATCTCTGAGTTTGAGCTTTATATACCCACTAAATTATTAAAATGAGGAGGCATTTTATTATATTTTATGCCATGTTTTATACACACAAATGCATAAATATAAATGTATGTATGTATGTCTTTTTGAGACAGGGTTTCCCTGTAGCTCCAGCTGACCTGGAACTCACTATGTAGACCCGCTGGCCTTGAACTCACAGAGACCGCCTGCCTCTGCCTCCCGAGTGCTGGGATTAAAGGCGTGCGCCACCACGCCCAGTCTACAAATGCTTATATTTATAGACCTATGCTACAAAATAAATCTAGTCAAGTTCAATGATACTCAAACTGTAATCATAACATTTTTAAAATTTTTATTTATTTGTATTTTATATGCATGCAAATTTTGTCTGCATATATATAAGTGCACCACATGTGTGCAGTGCCTGTAGAAGCCAGTCAAGGGTGTCAGATCCCTTGGACTTGGAGTTACAGACTGTTGTGAACCACCATGTGGGTGCTGGGAACTGAACCCAGGTCCTCTGCAAGAACAGCAAGTGCTGAGCCAGTTCTCCAGTCCCTGAAATAGCATCCTTAGTCACTAATCTAAAAGCCTATAATATGGCTCAGGATTTACCAAGAAAGTACTCTGCTTCTAAAAAAGGTACAGTTCACATATTACATACACTTAGAAATTGGTTTGAATCATGTTTCCCCTTTTTAAAAAATGACAACTAAATAGCAATTCAATGTTTTGAAGAATCCTTAACACAAGTAATTTAATACATCCTTCCACACTTACTTTACTAATCTGAGTAGTTAGGAGCTATACTATTTTTTTTAAGCTTAAAAAAAAAAAAAAAAAACCAAACAAACAGGATCTCACGTAGCATGCTCTGGCCTTGATCTCCCTACTCCTGATCCTCCCACTTCCACTTCTCAAGGGATGGGATTACAGGCATTCACCACCACACCCAGTTTAAAATATATTCTTAAATTACATTATTTACAAGACTCCCTTAAAAAAACTCATTTATGTGATATGGTTTCAACATGATTTCCCATAAAATCAACACAACACAGCAGTAAATTCTCTTTGTAAATCAAGTATACTGGCAGAAGTACACTGATTGAAAATTTAGGGGAAATGAAATTTAGAGGCTTACTAGATTGCCTCAGGAGAAGGTAACTACATTTGATGATTTAATAATCAATTCCACTTAAGTTTTTTGGGGCTTTAAATATAAATCCATAATGCATTTTCACAGATGGCAAAAATAGATATTAAACTCCATTAGTAGGCTCCATAAGTCTGATGTGGATGACCATTTTTTTCCCATCTTCCTAGAACTTCATGAAACGTCAAGTGGGTCTAATGGACCAATTAGAGTGATAAGCCATAAGAGCCTGCTCTACTGCATCTAAACTGTTGTAAGAACAGGTACAACAGGCTACAAAGACAAATGTTCTCTCTAAATCTCAGATATGGGGCAACATCTGCCATCTGCTCAATTCATTAAGTCCAATGGAAAAATCAACAAAAGTACATCAAGATATTTATTTGAATAAAGTGGTATGGAGAGAAGGAGGATGGGAAGTCACTCTAGAAGGCTTCTAAAGCACTACACTAAACAACAGGCACGAGAGGCACTGGAATGAAGGAGGCTGTGTTGACAAACCCCAGAGCAGGACAGGAAGCAGCCTCAGGAGTCGAAGCCTCCCTGCAGACAGGAGTCTGCTACTGTGGCCACTGGAAGGCTTCCCGAACACTGTGAGTGTATCTACTCTGCTCTTCTCAGATTAAATCTTCTGCACATAATTTTACTAATAGCAACCATATGGGAAGCATCTGTAGCTTTTCTCAATTCTAATTTTCATAAGCAGAAGAAACACTGGATAAAAATAGCTGGCAGCTTGGGAGAGCTGCTGTGGACTGACCTAGTTAGAGTCAGGGCTGAGTGTATCTGAGCTGTCTTAATCCTGCCCAACTTCCAGGATTTAGGGGTCACCAGCTCTTATGAGTTTACAGCTTATGTGTCACTTGAGAGTTTGAATTCATTTTAGTGAGTATTTGACCACTGAGGGCCATTCCAAATCAACTCAAATAACAAAAATTTAAACAAAATCCCATACCAATTAGCAAATGGTTAATGCTAACATGGGAACGTTATCTGTTACACATGTGACCAGAAAAGGGTAAATATTGTTTTTAAAAAAAGATCTACATTTCAAAACAAAATGTCAAAGAAGGAACTGTGATTGTAGTTCAGTGGTAGAGCACTTGCTTAGCAAGTGAGAGTCCACGGGTTTAATCCCCAGTCCTGAAGAAAAGCAAAACATTTCAGAAGAAACAAACATTTGTACAAACTAGAAAATGTTACTAAGCATATGAAAATGTTTAACACTACCATTAGTCACAGAAACTCAAATTCTAATAACTAACCACCATTTCTTTGCCCAGTAACCTGACAAATTTCAAATGAGAGGATACTCCTGAAAGCTATTTCAGAATGTATCAAAATGCCTCTGACAGTAAGTGAAAAGGAAAATGGGCTATAAAATTACTTATGCATTGATACAGGAACTTTCTAAATACACATATGTACACAGTTTGTAAAAGTCAGAATACACACAAATGTTAATGCAGCTGAATATAAGACATACAGCTAACTTACAGTTTAAATTTGTTCTTGTATTATTGAAATAAATTGATGCTCATTGTTATTTTCTCATTAGAAAAACACATGCTACAGTTTTAAATATTTAGGGAGAAACAGGTGAGAAATGCCTGAAGACTGTTTCTGTTCAGAATCTTACATACTATGGCTATTAGTAAGGGCAGGAAAGATCTTGAAGTTGATGTGGGCACTCCTTAAGGGCACTCACCTCATATGTGTATGTGCAGAGGTGAAAGTCCTCTATTAGGAAGCACACTTAATCTATGAAAAAGGTACTCTCCCCCCAAAACTTCCCCAAAAGATAAGTGTTATGTCAAAAGGACATTTACACTTTAACCCATACTCTGTTTACATTAAACTAAGTATAATATCTCAGAAGACAAAATTAATTTCTATGACTGTGATTTCATTTTCAAAACAACTTTTTAAATTTTTGAATAGCTTCTAGATAATACTCCTATGTAAGCTTTTCCAGTTTGGGGGTAACCATATGCTAAGTATTAAGTGCTCTCACATTTTTGTTCACTTTTTAAAGTCAGAAGATGGTGATGACACTATGTTGGCAGTCTATTTAGAGATTTCTTTCCTTTTTTGTATCATCAAATGTAGAAGCCAAGAATATGTTTCTGTGTATAAGCTACTTGAAGAGTTTGCTCTGAGAACAAAATGATGATGGCCACAAAATTCTACTTTTGGTGTTAAAATGTAAAACAATAGCCTCTTCTACTCAAACGACAATGTTTATGCTGTCTGCTATGCAAGGCACTTCTTAATGAAGTCTGTATGTGCTATGAGAAATAACTAATAACACATCACGGAAACACATATAAGTGATAGGCAGGAATCTTAAAATTTACACATGGTCTGCTTCTATCTCCCATAGACCACACTGCAGCATTCGTTTCCTTTAGCGATTTATGACTTTAATATGAATAGGTTCCAAATTAAGGCTGTCTCTCTTAAGGGTAGACTAATGTATTTTCTAAGATGAAACTTCAGAATTTATCCTCTTACCTATGGAGGGAGGGGAAGAGGGAGACAGAAAGGGAAGAAGGGAAAAAAAAATCAATTCATGCTATACTGCCAGGAAAGGAATTGCATATAACCTATAAACTGAAAATGAAAAGCAATGCACGTGCGTGTGTGCATGTGTGCGTGTGTGTGTGTGTATGCATCTGTGCATGTGTGTGTGTGTGTGTGTGTGTGTGTGCGTGTGTGTGTGTAGGCCAGAAGCCAACATCAGGTATCTTCCTCAATCACTCTCCAACTTATCTTTTGAAAGATGGTCTCTCACTGCATCAGAAGCTCACTGACTCATCTAGACCGACAGGCAAGCAATCCCAGGGATCCTCTCCCCTCTGCCTCCTCAGTGTTGGGATCACAGGAACACACCAAGGTACCCACCTTTTTCTTTTAACGTGAGTGCTAAGAACCAACTCAGATCCTTATGCTTGCACTGCAAGCACTTTACTGACTGAATTTTCTCCCAAGTCCTCCCATGAATCTTTAACTAGAAAAAAGTAAGTTGCCATTAATCAGTAAATATCTGATTAGCATCTGTCCCTTTATCACCAACATTAACAATTGCTTGCTTTTGTTTTCCATTCTTGCCTAAGACTGTAACTTAAATTCAATCCTCCATATTATTTACTTAATTTGACACCTATACGCTCTGAATAATTCTCATGTCATCACTGTGCTCCGTAAGATTGGGATTCTTACCACAACCAGGACCCTGATGGTCCACCACAGACCCTCATGGAGGTTTTCTGTCTTCTACATATCCTAGTGTATTAGCTGGAAGCTACATGGACATGCAAAGGGAGGTTAGGAGTGGTGAGGGCATCCAGAACTTCCTGGCCACACTGTGCTCAAGATTATACGAAAAGATAAGGGAAGGCTGGTCAAGGGCATAGGGTAGGAAGAATTTATCCATAGCAGTAAGAAAAATGGAAACAAAACACTGCAATAGAAGACCACAAAGAATTTAAGACTCCTAACAGAGCTGTGGATCTCAATCTGTAGTTAAAGAAATGAGAATATTTAAGTAAAACAATGAATTTCACGTTTCAAAATTAGACGATTTATAAAACCCCCCAAAAACTGACACTCTCAACTAAAAATGTTACATTTTAAACTAAAAGATAAATAAAATGCTGTTCCCTCTGCCAGTTTTCTAATTTGATGACTTTAAATTTACTTTCCATATTACAGTTGTAAAAATCTAGTCACAGTTGCCAAGGCAACCACAAAGCCCTTTGAAAGAATGAGAATAGCAAGCTCATGACATTAAACTTGGAAATGTATTCAATTACGCACAGAGATTCACAAGATACTTCTGACTTTAGGACAGCCAACGAAGACATTCAATTCTACTCTCAAACATATTTTTCCCCTTAGAAATTGGCAAAAGATAACCTTGAGAGTTTGTAAAAAATTAAAATTCTTCTGTGTCTTCAAGGAAAGTGACAAAAATGCACTAGTTTTAAGCCTTCAAGAAATGTGTTGTAATTATTAATTCTGTATTTATTAAGTTCCATTTTTAAAATAGGAAGGGCACAAGGAACAAAAGGAATCAAAATAGAAAATCACTAGAAGTTTCTAGAACATCCCATTTAAAAGTCATCAGAAGATGTTAAGTAGCTACATAAAGTTCTAATACTGTAATTTAGTTACATGAAATGAGATCCAAGGGAAAGCTACTATATTCTTAGGGCTGAGTGTCCCTTTTCTGAAATGGCTGGAACTGAAAGTGCCTGAGATTGTGGGTTTTCTTCAGATTCTGTCATATTTACATAGACAAGAAATATCTTGGGAATAGGACTCAAGTTTAGACCTGGCATTCATTCACAGTTCATACTGTACACACTGCCTGAAGATAATTTTACATAGCACTTTTAGTGCATCTACGTTTTGACAGGAATCTACCACATGAAGTCTAGGTACAGAATTTTCCACTTGTGGCATCATATTAGTGCTCAAAACAATAGAGGAGCCTTATGGACTTTGAGCTATCTGATTAGGGATGCTCAATCTGTATCATGTTTTAATGATGACACAGCTACAGTGTGATCTTGCTATTGAAACTTCACTTCTACACATTGTGGAAGTCAGATTTGGCCAGCTCCAGCAGCAACAGAAACTGTGTACCAAACTCTCACATTATTCTCATGGCGCCTCTCTTGTTTTGGACATTCAGTACCTTCCTCTCTCAATAATTCTCAAACCACCAAAGGATCTGATGAAGGCTACTTTTTTCTACTTTTAATTACTGAATTCACTACAACTTAATATTGCCAAGCATGACAAAATTTTTTTTTGCTATTTCCATTTTATTTTTTTAATAAAAAGGGAAAATAAAATCTCTCAGATTGATTTTAGACATCAGCATATAACTTGGTCTTTCAGAGTTTGAGATTGAACTATCCTTTTGGGGTAGGTGGGAAACAGTACCTCACTCTCCTGTGCTCCTTGGAATATTTGAAGGCATATTCTTATCATCACTGCTTCTGTGGGCTTGGATCTCCAACCCATCCAACTGCAGATCTATATATCTACAGCAGGTCTTTACCTCCTTTTGTGTTCCATTTGGAGTATTAGCCTTAACGTTTAAGCAGCCTTTCCTTCTCCCCAAAGCCACTCCTCTTTCAGATGCATATTTTATGCTGCAAAGGCTTCTGGCACTACCTTAGGTAGGACTCTGGGATATTTTGTGCAGTAATGATGTTTCAGGTAGTGAAACATATTAGCTCTAAAAATTCTCAGGCTATTGAACTTTTTTTTAATAGGTAGTATTCTTAAGTAAAAGGGTTTAACATTATAACGTAAGTCTAAAATTCAAACAGATTTTCTTCATTGTGTTTTTTAATATGAAGAATATAAACTTGTTCTGCTCCACATAAACAGTAATTTCATGTAGTTCAATGTACCTGACCCAATTTATGCCAATGCTTTCTAGTGCCAAGATGAGCTGTTTGTACAAAGACAGATGATAACCAGTAAGCCCCTTGTTCCTAAGACAAAGTTGTTCCCGACTAGTGACCTACATTTCTCGCCCTGTGGTGCCTGAATCAGTCTATTAAATGGTATCACCCAGCTTACCCATGCAAGTGGGCAGCCCAAACTCACACATCTGTACAGATGAAGGGAAATAACTTGGCAAGCGAACTGTTTCTGTGCACAAGATGAGCACCAGCAGGAAGCAGGAATGGGCAGGAAGAAGAAAACAGACAGGAAAAGCAGAGCTGCCATCGCTCTCATTTTCCCTAGTGCTTTTCCAAAATCTTTATTTTTGTTATTTTTGCTTTTGAGACAGGTATCTCATGTAGCCCAGGCTGGCTTGGGAGTCAGTGTAGCCAAGGATGACCTTGAACTCCTGAGCCTCCTGTCTCCACCTTCCCAGCACTGGGATTTCAAGCATATGTCGCCTCATCTGGCATTCCAAAATCATTGTTTTAATTAAAAAATTTTATTTATTATTTTTATTTTATGTATATGCATGTATTGCCTGTGTGTAGGTAAGTGTACCTGTGTCGTGCAAAGCCTGCAGAGGACAGAAGAGGCTGTTGGAGCCCCTGGAACTGGAGTTACGAACAGCTGTTAGCTGCCATGTGGGTGTTGGGATTTGAACCCGGGTCTTCTGCAAGAACAACCAGTGTTCTTAACCACTGAGCCATCTCTCCAGCACCCCCAAATCATTTTTAAAACACGAGTGTATCATTTATTTAGTGAGTTGCATAACTGAGTGGAAATCCGACATTCTTAAATGTATGGAATTGAAATCAAAAGCAAATACATTAAAATGATCCACCTATAATCTCCGCATGACAGGTAGCTCTATTTGCCTTCAGAATCTGATCTGAAAGAAAGGCATTGTTGGGAAAATAGCAGAATAATTATACTGCAATGCATTCATCTGATACAACAAACAATCACACATAATTAATAGTTCGTATTCTCAGTACTCAACTAAGTTGCTAAGGAGGTTGGGGGTAGAGTGTAGATTTTTTTCCTCATATTTGTCCATTACCCATGGAACTTATATTCTAAGAAAATGGTTAGGACAAGTAAAAAAAAAATAGCAAGAATTTGTGTTATACTACAGGAAGTAAATATGATAGACATGCAATCACAACACTTCCCTGTCAGAAACTATACCTAGGTTTTCACATACACTACTGAGCATTCTCTGCACATAAACCTTATATTCTTTTGTTACTAGGGATTGAACTCAGGGTGTGCTGGTCTTCCACACCTGTGCTTTTATCGCCCCATAAGTCTAAGAATGACATTAGATTTGAATTATAGAAACACCAGCTAAAACCCAGCTATTCCACTGAGAAGCTGTTATTTAAGCCTTGAACTTCAGATTATACATCTGTAGAATGGGATTGGTACGCCCTACACACCTCAAGTTATAAGTAATTAAACTTTTTGAAGTTCTTAGTACTTTATCATTAAAATTTTAATTATTTTATTATTTATATTTTATGTGTATGAGTGTATTGACTGCATATAGGTAGCTGTACCATGTCATGCAGTGCCTGTGGAGGTCAGATGAGGGCATCGGATCCCCTGAACTGGAGTTACAAAAGGTTGTTAGCCACCATGTGGGCGCTGGGAATTGAACTCAGGTCCTTTGCAAGAGCAGTCAGTGTTCTTAACCACTGAGACATCTCTCCAGTCCCTACTTTATCATTTTTATTTGCAAGATATAAAGCCACTTTTCTTTTTGCGAGGTTGGACCTACAGTATGAAAGGTAACTGGAGCTAGCCTATCCTAGCAAAATAGGAAATCAGTATTTGCTAGGCTGAGTTAGTAGACACAAACATGCAGGGGTATGTGCTTTCCATCTTGTGGCATCTATATTAGATTGTGTCTTAGGAAACAGAAAGGGACACCAGGGGATCTGCTAACATGAAAACTGCATTTATGGACTTTGATGTGCTAATTAGAATTTTATAACAGATTTGGTGGCAGTTGTACTATTTGGTCTTTTATTTATTTTAAGGAGTAATTTGATGTGTTCAGTTATTTTAGCAGATACATTTTACCTATATTGTCCTTGGAATAAGATAGATGGTTTTTGAGGTGATAATTATGACTATTTAAGGTAGAAAATACATGTACAGGAAAAATAAACATCATTAAACCAATCCTTTGGATGCATAACTGTGAATAAATTTATATCATACACTTGAAAATGTTTAAGGTAGTAAGTTTTATGATATCTGTATATATATGTGTGTGTATATATCACAAATACCATATATATATTCATATATGTATTTTTTTGAATTCCATCTTTTTATTGTTCTTTTTCTTTCTTTTCTTTTTTATATATTTTTAATTGATTTTTTATGTGTATTTCATACAGAACATCCCAAACAATCTTATTCATCTTTATACTCACATCTCAAATGGCACTCTCTCATAGCCCCCCTCTCCCCACTGGATCCCATATACTCTGTCATCCCTGTTACTGCCTACTGTGTTGTCAGTGTCCCTGCTGTTCCCCAGTGCAAGTCCATCCTGAGTCTAGTCAGCTCATCTAGACTCTTTACATAGTCAATGTCTTCTCTCTAGTAGGTTTCTGGACACTGAGGCCACACCTAACCATAGAATTCCTTCATTATTGAGTCATATTTATATGAAAATGAGGACAAAAGGAGACAGACAACTAGGAAACAAATGGTGAGTTATGAGCAATGTGCCCCTCCTAATAATGGGACTACGAAACAAAACTGAGGTGCCTTACTTGACACTGCTTCAAGCCCTGTGCATTAAATCTGTAGACAGAATATGCCCTGGAGAGCCATCAGATGCAGGAACCTGAGACCCAAGCAGAATTGCTCCTGGTGTCCTTAGAGGTCACAGACAGAAAGCCATCACACATACACATGCGAGAACAGAGAAACAACAGAAAGTGCATCATCTAATGAAGAGAAGGTCCTAAAACTTCACACACAACAGCTCAACTCCCAGAATTCAATGGCCTAGCAAAAGTCCTAGCTGCCCTTCAGAATGGCCTCGAGCCCTTTCATATCTAACATCTCTTCTCATCCTGTGAACATATCCAACTCTTTCTACTCCTGTTGGGCCACTAAGACCCTGAAAGCTTCAATATAGGAAATTAAATTCAACTTCTTCCAAGGATAGGAGAATGATACACAACTCCCAACTTACTTCAGAAAAGTGGCTTCTAAACTGCCCCAGCTTCCCCAGGAGCTCTGAATTCTTTCAAAAAAGTCTCAAAAAGTTGTTTGCATGCATACATACTGGCACACAGACACACATACAACTGGGTTTCAATGGTTACAGAATTGTCACTTGTCACAGGGTTAAATGATGAGCAAAAATTAAAACCCGGATCTAGCTATTTTTCAACTAATTCCAAAGCCTAAGTGCTTTCCATCTTACCAGAAACTGCTGGAGAGGATTCAATGAAAATCCATAACACACCCTAAACCCTGGCACATGAGATGCTCAGTCGATGTTTCCCTTTTCCTTCTCTTAAGGATTGGCACAAATCACTCCTTATTAGGAACACTTGTTTCTTCCAAACCTCTATTTCTGTTTCTTGACTATGGTCTTCCCTACTCTCATGCCCTATAGCAGGCATTTGGCAGGGGACAGCCACTAGGTAACACAGGGAGATGTCGCCTCACTCTCCTTTACCCTTTCTCCTCCTCCCTTTATTTTTTTCACTGAGATTAAATAGTAGGGATTTACATGTGCTTTTTATTTTGTTTTGCTTTGGTTTTTTGAGACAGAATCTTATGCTAGCCCAGTCTACTCTGTAACTCATCATGTAACCCAGGCTGGCCTTGAACTCACACCAATTCTCTTGCTTCAGTTTCCAGAATGCTGAGATTAGAGGTGTGTGCCATCACACCTGTTCACTTGTGCTTTACAAAAAGATGACAGTGAAAGACCTTTTCTCATGAAAACACATACAGGGGCACATACACATACTTAGTATTGCTGTCATTTCACAGAGTCATGAAACCACAAGACTTTTAGGGGATCCCTCTCCAGACACTTTACCAGAAAGAAAGGATCCTATATTTAATTCTTTTACTCAAAAGTTTAAATCCATCTCCTTTTTACAAGAGCACCTAAGAAAGCTGTGTTCATCATTATCATGGCAATGGGATGGAGGTTATGAAACAAAGCCCGTAAATGGGAGGTGATACAAATGGGGACACTGACTGTGTCCTGCAACGAGGGAGATAGGAAGGAGAAACCATTACAAAATTTACAACGTTGCTTTCCTTCTGCCTATGATCAAAATAATTCAGGTATTGTTTCTAGAATGAAATGAAAGCTCAAAGGCTCTGTGGGCAAGGGTGCTCATATAAAACTGCATGAACACATTTGTATAAGCAGAGGAAATGTGATGAGAATGTCTTGAAATTAGAAGTAGAGAGGTAGAGTCTTAGCTAAGAAGGACCAGGCTGGTGAGAGAGAGGAGATGCATGTGTGAGCAGAGGGATCATAAGCCATCCTTTGATCCTTGGCTTAGGTGGCTTTACCCAAAGGACAGCATATATTTGGTATGGTGGTGATGTATATGTGTGTGTGTGTGTGTGTGTGTGTGTGTGTGTGTGTAGTATGCATGTGTCTGCATTGTATGTATGATCAAGAATAAAATTTTGCATATATTAATGCCATTTGAAATATAGGGCTATTTATATACAACTATGTACATGTGTGCACTATCTGAATTTATGAATGTGATAGAATTTGACCTCTATTTTGGTCATGGATCCTGATTTATCACACATAGTAATGAAAATCAAAGAAATACAAAAGTAAGAGATGTGTAGAATTATCTGGAATAGCAAAGGTAACACTTCAGTCACTTTAGGGAAGAGTTATTTGAAGTTCCTCACAAATGGAAATATAATGATTTATTTGAACATCCCGGTTGAAGAATTTCACTAAGTTGGCTGTAATGTATAACAGAGGCAGGTGGATCTCTATGAATTAAAGCCCAGCCTGGTCTACATATTGAGTTCCAGGCCAGTTGGGGCTACAGGGAGACCCTGTCTCAACATGACCAAAAAAAAAAAAAAAAAAATCTGAATACCTTGTTCTAGATGCAAATTATAAAAGACAAATCTGCCATTTATTCCATATTTTAAAACATTACATACAAATAAGTATCCTCAAATACTCTGCACACTGGCTCACAAACCTGAAATGCTTTCCCATCAGTAGCCCCCACAAATCACAACTGTTGTGATGCACATGGGGTCAGTGAACATTAGCAGCTATGGGAGATGGTCACAGATCATGGTTGAGTCACAGCCTTCTTTGAATCTGACTTGGCCACTCCTCCCACTGGGAGGTGGGGTTTCCCCTTATTTTAATCAGAACTGGAATGGAGACACCCTTTGACCCTCTGTTGTAGGTTGCACAAGTAACTTTGGGCAACTTCCAAGAGTAGGCCTAAAGGTCCTACTGGAATGCTTCCCTGAGATGAAGAACAATCTACCTTAACAAAGAACAGAAGGCCACATGGAGGAGGTTGCAGACAAACCTACTGACAGTTACCATGAACTGCCAGGCAGGTAAGGCCATCACAGCATTCCTGCCCAGTCGGCCCTCTGGCTGAAATGAGCCTCAGGAAAAGCCAGTTAAAAGAACCACCACACCATACCACAGAATCACTGCAAACAATAAACCACTTTAAGCCCCCAGTTTTGGAGTGGTTTGTTCTGCAGCAATAGTTCCCTATTCCGTCAGACTTGTAGAACTGGAGTGCCAGTGTTAGGTCCAGAAGCTGTGTTTCGTTTCAGCCTTAATTTTTCAGCATTGCTGCTGCTTCTCTTGGACATACTTCAGCTGGACAGTGCTGAGGAGGCGCAAACACTGCCAAACGCGGGGAGTGACCTCTGGGCTGGCTGGAAGGAGGAACTCTCAGAGGCTCCCTGGATTTGCAATACTAAAAGTATACTCATTAAAAAATGATGTGACAAATTAGGAGTTAAACTTTCAATATATACTGCTAATTACTCATTCGTCTTAAAATGAAGATTCATTCTCTCTCTCTCTCGCTCCTCTCTCTCTTACTGTTTTGTTTTGAGACAGGGTCTCAGCCTATAGCTCAGGCTGACCTAGCACTCACTATGTAGCCCGAGCTGGCCTAGAACTTGCAAAGATATCCTCTTGTCTCAGCCTTTGGGGTATTGAGATTACAGTTGTGTATTACTACAAGTGACTCCAATATTATCTATTGTTTTTATTTTTTTACATTATTCATTAATAATCACACAATTAGAAGCATTTCATTACAGCTTTATCATATTCAATAACAATTTCCAGAGCAAAAATATATCTCTTTCAAAAGTGGCTATAAATTTTTAGGTTCACAGTTGAATTAATACAGTTACACAATATTGAACTCAGTATAAACCCTCTAAGACAAAATTAAATGACATTTTAACCTTCAAAAAAGATCTCCATTTCACTTTAACATATACTGTTTCCTACAAAAAAACCTCATTTTTAATGCTACTAACACTTAGATGTTTGCACATGTGTCTTTAATTTCTATGTATCTGATTATTACTAGTCACAGCCGGTTACACTCGGATCCTTGGCACCTGAGTATTGATATAAAGTCATCAGGTAGATTTCAATGGTAATGTTTTTCACCTCTACTAATTAACATGAAGCAAATTTTTATGCTTCTTCCTCAAATATAACATTTTTAAAATTTGATTTTTTTGTGTGTATATCATAGAGAACATCCCAATCTTATTCATCTATATACCTACTTCCCAAATGGCACCTTCCCACAGTCCCCCGCCCCCGCCACTGGAGCCCATATACTCTGTCATCCCTGTTATTGTCCACTGTGTTGTCAGCGCCCCCAGCTGTTCCCCGTGCTTGTCCATCAGCTGAATCTAGTCAGCCTATCTAGAGAGCCTTGTTTTAGGAAGATCAGCTGTTCCTCATCTAGCAGCAATCAGTTGCCAATATTCCTTTAGATAAGATTGGGGTCTGCTGTTCATTTTCACAGTTCTATGCTGAGTTACTGCCTGGAAGTCTCTTGGGCCATGCTGGCCAACAACTCAAAGGAAGGTATCTCCTGTTTGGCGTTATTTCTTGTTATGTAGCCTTTAGCTATATACATGGACTCTTAAAAAATTATATCAACCCCTTTATTCTTTGGTTATACTTTCTTTTTCGGTGTCTAAGACCCTACAGTTGGCCCAGATAAAGCAATTTATTTTTACTCTTAAGGTCGTTTGAAGATCTGTTCCTCAGGGGTCACACGGGCTTAGGAGGAGCCCCTGGCTTCTTTCTTTTACCCAGTTCCATCTATGTGAAGATAAGTCAAAGGTCCTGCTAGACCATGGCTGGCTTCACTTGGAAGCATAGAGGAAATGTTTCCTCTGTGTTGACCCTCCTCTTTGTAGAATGGACACTGGTTCAAGTCCATTTGACGGGGTCTCCATAGCCTCCTTGATCAAGAGGACAGGCGACTCACCGCAGTTACAGGACATTTTGAGAGATGCTCATAGTCCCCAGGAATTTAGTCGACTTAGGAGGGCAAGGAGCAAAAAGTGTCCTTTATGTCCCTCTGACCAAATTAGTATAGGCCTCAAAGTATGTCTGTTAAACATCCAAGAAGGTTAGTTCCACCAGTCTGGTACTTTTAATTACCATGTGCCAAGTAGATAAAGCTTGGGTAGAGACCAAACGTTCTCAGATAAACCTTACCTAGATATATATTATATTCCTTGAGCTAGTTGTATGTACAATTTGTCAGTAGGTTGTTTAACTAATATGGTTCCCTCTGATTTTTTTTTAAAACTAACTAGGCGTTATTTAATCTCTCGCATTGTCTAACCCTTCCACCATGGTTTCCCCATTTAAAGTACCCTCATTTTCCCATTTCTCCCTTAATAAAACCCTTCTCCTATGGTCCTACCTCTCTTGAGCTCCTTCTTTCCCTTTATCCCCTAGGTTCCTTGTGTAATCTTCTCCACACCCTCTCCATAAAATAACCCCC
>NW_008358774.1:4672260-4708285 GCF_000622305.1 Nannospalax galili | reverse complement strand
TTTCTCTTCACTTCCCTGGTTGCCTCCTTTGATGTACAGAAGCTTTTTAGTTTAATGAGGTCCCATTTGTTGATTCTTGACCTTGTTTCCTGAGCAACTGATGTTCAGTTTAGAAATCCTTTCCTATGCCTATATCTTGTAGGCTTTTGCCAATGTTTTCTTCTAACAGTTTCAGAGTTTCAGGCTTCACATTGAGGTCTTTGATCCATTTGGAGTTAACTTTTGTGCAAGGTGAAAGATAGAGGTTTAGTTTCATTCTTCTATGGGTGGAGATCCAGTTTTGCCAGCACCATTTGCTGAACAGGCTATCTTTCTTCCAGTGAATGTTCTTGGCCCCTTTGTCAAGTATCAGGTGGCTGAAATTGCATACATTCATATTTGGATCCTTAATTTTATTCCATTGATGTATGGGTCTATTTCTGTGCCAGTACCATATTGTTTTTATGACTATAGCTCTGTAATACATTTTTTGGGGGTAGGGACATTTTAAAATATTATTTATTTAATAACCACCTACTTAGAAGAAGCATTTCATTACATCAGCATTGACATATTCAATAAAAATTTTCTGAGCTAGGATGCATCTCTTACAAAATTGGCTGTACATTTTTAGGTTTACAGTTGAATTATTACAGTTATACAATATTGTACTCAGTATAAACGCTATAAGACATAAAATTAAATGAGGTTTTAACCTTTAAAAAAGATCTCGATTTCATTATTAAAATAGTTTCATATAGAAAACTTCATTTTTAATGCAACTGACATTAAAATGTTAGCACATGCATTTCTAATCTCTATTTATCAGATTATTATTAGTCACAGTTGGTTACTTTCTGAGCTCCTTGGCATCAGAGCATGGATATAAAGTCATCAGGTAGATTTCAATGATAATGTTTTTCACATCTACTAATTATTAAGGAGCAAATTTTTATGCTTTGGAGAATTATTTTTTAATCATTATATATATATATTTTTAATTTTTAATAACTACATGATTAGAAGCTTTTCACTACAGCTTTAACATATTCATTATCACACTCCAGAGCAAGAGTATACATTTTAAAGTCTGGTATAGTAATCCCTCCAGCATTGCTCTTAGTGCTCTTAGTGGCTATCTGAGGTCTTTTGTTAGGATGTTTTTTTCCAACTCTGTGAAGACTATCATGAGGATTTTGATTGGCATTGCACTGAATCTATAAATGGCTTTTGGTAAGATGGTCATTTTCACAATATTAATTCTTCCAATCCATGAGCATGGGAGGCCCTTCCATCTTCTGAGCTGGGTTACAAGGCTGCTGCTCACACTGACAGAAAGGCTAGGCTGGCTGTGGCCTTGGGTTCCTCCTGTCAAGGAAGAGTCCTTGGGACTTTACCTCCATGGACAGTTATCAGTAAAAAAAGGAAGGCAACTTTGATGTCCTTCTACAAGCATGTAAGATAAGGCTAGGTACCTCCAGGGCTGTGGTTTTCTTTTATGTGGAATGATGAGAATGCCAGAAAAGGACATTTCACTCATGCTTAATTTTCAGGGTCTACAGGTCTAGCAAGTGGTTAAAAATGCATTGAAGTTCAAAAGACAAGGCAATCAGAAAGTAAAGATTGCTCCAAAGACAAGTTATACTGTTTTTGTTGTAGCTGAAAGCCAACCTGCCAGTCAGTCTGAAGGCCTGTGAGTTAGTATGCTTTGTGTTCCTGTAACAAAATATCCAAGGCTGGTAGTTTATAAAGAAAATAGGTCATTAGGTTCAATATTTTGGTGACTGTAGGGGCCAAACAGCAAGATGTTGGCATTTTGGTGGGAACCCCATAGCCATATTACAACATCATAAAAAAGGAGAAAGGTATGCAGCCAAGTACATAAAAGGCATATGGGAAGGTCAGTCTCTTCTTAACAGCCTGCTTTCATGGAAAAGAAGTCACTCAAGAATAGCATTAAACCCTTCCTTCTGAAGGGATCAAGCTTCCAGCACAGGAATCCTAGGGAACAAACCTCATCTATATAAGAGTGAACAGACCCTGGAAACCAGTGTTTTTAACAAAGACCTCATCTAAACCACATGGACAGAGCTTTGGTATAGTTACAGCTTTTGAGAAGTATGAGACATGTAGCTGAAACACAAAGATTCAAAGGGAAGAAAACCAATCAACCAACCAACCAACCAACCAACACAGAAACCTATAAAATAGGACCAAAGTTACAACAGTAAGATTTAAGAGTAACAACTCATGCAAGAGACAAACCTGGATCCCAGTTCAAATTTTAGCATGTCATAGCTGTGTCAGCTGGTCTGAGTCTCAATTTACTCATATTTAAAAGAAAGTTTAGGCTGGGCGTGGTGGCGTACACCTTTAATCCCAGCACTCGGGAGGCAGAGGCAGAGGCAGGCGGTTCTCTGTGAGTTCAAGGCCAGCCTGGTCTACATAGTGAGTTCCAGGACAGCTGGGGCTACAGGGAGACCCTGTCTCAAAAACACCAAAAAAAAAAAAAAAAAAAAGAAAAGAAAAAAAAAGAGTTTAATATTTTTTTATTTCTATCCATCATGTTATTAGTGTGAGGAGAAAAAGAATATTAGCTACATAAAGCATGTGTCACACAGTGTTTGATAAGTATCAATTATCATTCAACAACTGTTCTGATATATTCCAAACTGCTCAGGTTTCACTAGTATCCCAGGTGAGAAATTGTTGTTCACAATCCTGCTTTGCAATTTTCCCCACTCAAATCTTACTTCATGGAACACATTATTAGTATTTGCTGGTTGTCAGGCTCTAACATGCACATTATATTAGGAGGGTCTGCCTAGCTGTTGTTGCCTAGAATTGTCACACACTTAGTAAAAATCCTTTTGCTGAGGTTGAATCTTTTTGGAAATAGTTTTGAACAAAGTAAATTCTCTTAGTTTATATGGTAATGTTAGAGATACTACCTTCTTTTAAAGTAGAAATGCTAAGCCAGGCATGGGAATGCCCCCTGTAACTGCAGCACTCAGGAGGTTGCACAAGAGCACCGTGAGTTTCAGGCCCAACCTGGGCTACCACAGCGAGACCTTGTCCCCAAAGAAAAAAAGTAGAAATGCTAAAGTGGCACACCCAGTGCTGCTCCGGGGGCCATTCCAAGTGGTTCAGCTAGCTCACACAGGAGTTTGAAGAGGACAAGGCAGGCATTCTGCTTGAAAAGGAGGTATTTTGATCTTAGCAATATTAGTAATTATATATTCTAGCCTTAAACACTTTTCTAAAGTTTTCCTTTAAGAGAGACTAGGGCCAGTGAGATAGCTCAGTAGATAAAAGCACTTGATGTGCAAGTCTGTCAACCTAAATTTCATCCCCAAAGCCCACAGTGAAAGGAGTGAATCAACTCCCGCAAGTTGTCCTCTGCATGCATTTGACAGCACACACACACACACACACACACACACACACACACGAGAGAGAGAGAGAGAGAGAGAGAGAGAGAGAGTGAGAGAGAGAGTGAGTTAGACATATGATAGCTCTCTCCTTCCAGTTCTTCCATTCTATCAGAGCAAGCTAAACAAGCAGTTTACTGGACTCCGACGGGCTGTCTCACTGCTGGGCTCCCTTTCCATGCTGTGTATTTTTTGACAGGTAACTTCATCCTGAAGCATCTGTATTGTAATATGTAAAAAGGGGTTAAATACCTTTCTTAGGGGAAATCTGTGAGAACTGAGATGAGACCACATGAGAAAATGCCCTCAGGGCTATCAGAAAATGCTCCATTCATGGTGGTGGTTCACAGCCTCTTTCTGACTAGAGTACTGTAAAACTGGAAATAGAATTTTTTTTCCTGATCCTCCTTTCCAATCTTGTCTCTAAAAAAGTTTTTTTTTTTTTTCTTTTTTGGAGAGAGGATCTTGCTATGTAGTGCTGGCTGAATTGGTAGTATGTACCCAGGCTTGCCTTGAATTTGTGGCAATCCTCCTGCATTAACCTCCTGAGACCCAGATGTGTGCCACCCATGCCTAGCGAACCTCCCTTTAAAGACAAAACAAAACAACACATTTTACCCCAGTTATTTATCAACTTCCATGCTGAAATTCCTTCTATTATGTACATGTATATATATTAAACATGTAAGTTACAGAAAACAATCAAATCATAGGCTGACTTAATGTTCATTGTACTCATCGTTTCAAGTACAGAGAACATGCTGATCTACAGGACTTGCTCACCTCATAAAGGTCCCATCACAGGTTTTCTCTTCTGGGTATTAATAAAAAAAAAAAAAAAAAGCCTTTCCTAGTGAATTCAAGGTCAGTGACAGTGATGGCTTCATGCACCAGAGAGCCCACAGTCTGGCATTTACTATGGCATAACCTGCCTCCATATTCCATACCAAGAACCAGAAAATGCTGAGATGCCTTTTTCTACATTGTAACTAGCAGTCAGATTAGATTTATAGACTTCTATTATGTAACAGGGGTCCAATGCTGAATTTGCAAGAAATTTAGATGTGTTAAAGCTTGTTAAGAAAATCTACTAGAAGTCATTTTTAAAACCTAATTCATCCATTTACATCAAACCAATTTGCAGTTTTAGCATCATGTGACTTCAAATGAAGAATTCCTAAACAAATGCACATGCAAAAGGCACACTCAACAGAATTTCCCACAGTGGCACACACATGCACACCTCTACAAAATACTCCTGGTCAAATAAGTACAGCAGATTCCTTTCCTGGTGACTGAGAAGAGCATGTGAGCCACCCTCCCAAGCCCTGCAATCATGAAATGCACTTCACAGGCTGATCTGATTAGAAAGCTGTTCTGCTGGCAAGCTCAAGAACATCCTACAGGGGTGACCTGCAGAATCCATGCAGGATAGAAAGATAGAAAGCGTTAGGGGATATTGGGAAGAAAAAGGGCCACTCCCCTGCACCTACCTGGGCCTTCCTGACTTATGTGTCTTGCTGCCTAAGGTAAGAGTTTCCACATAGCTGACCAGAGACTGCCCGACACAGAGACTATACAGAAATTCTGCTCCTTCCCTCAAATCCACAAACAAGAGTATTAAGATAATTAGTGAACCATGCTTAGGATAAAAATACATGACTTGTATACTGCAAAATTACTCTTTTCATTTTGATGCATGTTTTTGTCTAAATCATATTTCTTCTTGAAATGCAAGCCTGTCTAGGACCTTCACAAATTACTTTATAATTTCATTTATGGAAAAATCTTTTGATAAGGTAATGAGCACACACCTTTTGCCTTCATTAGATATGAATTACCTCCTTTAAACAAAAAATCACCCCCAAATCCCCCAAATATCATGCGCTGAAGCACTCGGCTCTGTTCCTCTCCTAAAGCCTGCACTTGACTCTCAGGCATGCCTGTCCTTTGGTAACTTTGCTTTACTTTGACCCCACCTGAAACTCTTTTCTGTAAAGTCAAGCATCCAAGTTGCATCTAGGCAGAGACTCTTGAGGCTCTGAGGAGAACTCCATTCCCCCTCTGTTGGTGACAAAACTCCTACTTAAGAATCACAACTTCACAGCATAAAGTGGTGGAGCAGTGCATGCCCAGCACCAGCAGGAAGATGGCTTATGAGGTGGACTGGCTGCCACGACAGAGAACCTGTCAGCCTATTAGATACCGCTAGAGAATTTCCAAAATATTAGTGGGCTAGAGCTAGAAGCAGGTCACTCAAACTATAAGCATACTTAGTTCATTAAGACTATACTAAGTAGAACCCCCCTTCCAGGAGTCCAGGCTGCACCCTTATAATTGATACACAGAGTACACAATATTGATTTTTTTTTTCAAGCAAAGAAACTTTCTTTTTCCAGGAAAATAAAGCAATCATACATATGTGTGGCTGGTCTGAAAGCAGCACTGAGGTCTTCAGACTAGTTGTCTACACATCTAAGCTTCCTCTTGGTAACTGAAATAGATTCTATAATAATAAAAGAAACCCTCAGTAACACAGTGCTAACTCTAGGCCTTTTAATTATTCATGTTAATACCTTGCATTTGTAGAGTTTATAGTTTACAAATGCTAATCAAGCCTAAGGATTACATGAATAATATATTTAATTACCAAATCTGATTTTAAGTACTGTTTTCAACATATGCTTTCCCCAGAAATCTCCCCTCTATGTAATATCCTTTATCCTGAAAGAAATCTTAGAAGTCATTTGATCAAAAAGCCCAGCTTGATCTGTGCATTTTGCTGCTTCTCTGCTCACCTAACAGCAGTGAAGCTGAACAAGAAAAGTGGGGCCCAGGAAGATAAACCAGAGGCTCTGTTCAGAACAGGGAATCTAAAAGCCAGCTCTGACCTAAGTCGACACTGGCAGTGCAGTGAAAACTGCACTCACCCCTACCCCCACCATAGAGAGACCCTTCCCTCATGTCCCCACACCTCACAAGAACAGTAAGCTTGAAACCCAATCACTAATGTGGTAGTTTCTCCTGCCTTCCTCTAAGAGGAAAGACATCTAAACAGTGCTGTCATTTCTGTTACTAAAAGGAATTTATAGGAGTAAATGCCTCCCAATTTTGTTCATTAAACCAAATACTACTTTATAACTATTCAATTCATGAAAACCAAAGTGCTTTACTATATCAAGTCTAAGTGAGGATGTGGGGAAATGAAGACCCCAAGAGACTCCAGATAAGTATGCTGAGAAAAGTACTTTGGAAAGCAGTTCTGTATGAGCGTGCACGTACCACTCACTCCCAGGAATATACACTGAGAAATCTGTACATACGCCGAAGAAGTCCTTGAAAGGTTACTGTACAAAGATTTATTGTAGCAACAAGATGAAAGCCAAAACAAAACTGTAACTTCTCCATCAATTGGGGAAGAACAAATGCTAAGCAGAGTTACACTGCAGCAGCTAAACTATGTGTATTTATCACTTAAGATGGGCAATTTAAAACTTGAGAATGTGGGGAGAAGGACAAAGCAGTAACTAATGAATACCACAGTATTATATACACATATATATGTATGTATATATATGTATGTATCAAAAGTACAGAAATGGACTGGGAACAGAACATATTATCTCTCTGGGATAAGGAATCAGGGGACACTATGATGCTATCCATCAGATATCATATGTATTCCCTATTCCCCATAAATGTATATTTTAATATAAAATTTTCAAAACGTTTAAATGGCTGAGATCATGCGAATATAGGTATTTATTATGTTATCTTTTCTAATGCTTTTTCTTAAATTATTTTAAATACATCATAACTTATAAGCTTTTTTAAGGCCAAAGCAGATGATAAAGCACAGAATGAGTATCTCTAACCTCCAAAAGCTGAAATCTGAAATGCATAGCATAACACTCAAAAAATTTTAGATTTCAGAGCATTCCTGATTTTGGATTTCTAGATTAGTGATGCTGAATCAGTAAAGTCTCTGTAAATATTTCTAACTCTGAAAAAACAAAAAACAAAAACCAAATCCAAATCTGAGACATTTCAGATAAGGGATATTCAATCTGCAGTAGACTAAGAAAGTTATATAATCTTACAGCAATGTGTAAGATGAAAATAAACTGGGTTGTTGGGGCTAGAAAGATGGCTCACTGGTTAAGAGCACCGGCTGCTCTTGCAGAGGACCTGGGTTTGGTTCCCAGTACCCACATGGCGACTAACAACTGTCCGTAACTCCAGTTCCAGGGGATCTGATGTCCATGCAGGAAATAATATACTCATACACATAAGCAAAAATAATAAAAAAGAAAAGAAAGTGGGTTGTCAAGTCATAAAGTAGCACCTTCCAGAGCCTTTAGAACTTAATTACACTTTACAATTCCAAACACACTTTAGTCTCCTCATTTTTGTGTGTCTGACACAGCTCACAATGCTTCCATAGAAGTGACTTCAAGGATCATGAGTTCCAATAAAAATATTTGCTATAGTTACACAGTCAGTAGGCATAGAAGTCAAAAGAAGAAAAGTAATTTTAACTTAAAAAAAATCTAACGTCACAAATAGGTTTTCTAACTGACATTTAAATGTGATCTATGCAGCCATGTTTTTCTACAGTAGGGAAAAACTATAAACAGAATATTGCCTATTGCCAGGTATGGTGGCATTTCTTATAATTCTAGTGCTGGGAGGCTGAGGGAGAAGATGGGCTACACAATGAGTTCCAGGCCTACCTATGCTACCATGCAGGACACTGTCTCAAGGGAAAAAAAGATCTATATTTATATATTAGTAATATATTTTCCCTTAGAAAATGTTTTATAAACATGCTGATATAACTAAATAATTGGTTAAAAGTCATTTAATACAATCTACTAAAACTCAATATCTCTCCCAAACCCTTACTAATATTCAGGAGTGTATTTAAATCTTGAGAAATTTTATTTTAATGAACTCAATACAAGGGAACAAGAGAATCTGTCTTATTTTAATCTATGTTATAGAAAATTCTCAGAATCATCTGCTGATTTTATGCTTTGCCACAATTTTTAACAGAACAGCTTGAGTTAAACACCTATCACAAATATGTACATTACAGGTAGGTATAATTGAACATCAATCTGAAAAAAGCTGACATATAAAAGATTACTATGTAAATCAAGATAAATTTATAACAAGTTAATCTCGACTTTGAGATTATACATGACCTGTACTATGCATGGCATTAGATCAGTGAGATGGAAGCTCGTTCAACAACTAGAACAGCACTTTAAACTATATTTGAGTGTTACCTGTAGTGGGCAGAAGAGAAATGTGGGGGGAAAGGCATGGATAGGAAGTTTTAAGGCCAGTATCTATAACTGGTACGTATGCATGCTCATGCATGCCCAGAATAATTTGATGTTTGGAACATTTCTTGAGTCAATAAATTGTCTTTTAATTGGAGTAGCCTGCCTTTCCCAGGTCAGGTGGAGAAAACAGGTCCCAGTCCATTCTGAAGCTGGTCCAACGTATGATGCTAGCAAGGTCAAAAGACACCCATTTATTAGAGGACTTTCCTCCACTGAGATTCAGGACTAATGGTATAAATCCCCTACTGGAGAGTAGGAGTGGCATTTGGGAGGCCTGAAAGTAGCTCTCTCTCTCCTCTCCCCCACAAAAAAGTAAGAGTAGAGGAGATAATGCTTTGATCTTAAATGTAATTTAGGCGTCTGTCTACATGGAAGACTCTGAAGGACACCCCAACATCATAGTTGTACTCTGAATCCCTAAAGGTCAAGTGGAAGATCCAAAACAAAGGAGGGAAGGGCAGAGGGGACTCAGGAATTGTCTAAGGCCATAATCATTTCCACATTTAAAAAATATTTTATTACCTATTTTTATTTTTTGTGTTATGAGTATATCGCCTGCATGTATGTAAGTGCACTCATGCCATGCAATGACCTCGGAGATCAGAAGAGGGCATCAGATTCCCATGGACCTGCAGTTATGGATGATTGTTAGCTACCATATGGGTGCTGGGTCGTCTGCAAGAGCAGTCAGTGCTCTTAGCTGTGGAGCCATCTCTCCAGCCCCCACTTCCACAATTTTTTCTCATACAACAGATATAAATTTCTTTTTACTTGTTCCAAGTCTCCCAAAATTCAAAAATCTTCACAGAAGTGCTGATCTCTTAAATGTACTAAGACACAGTTGCTATATGAAGGAAATATTTCAAATAATATTTGCTACCATATATGGGCTGGCTTATTAGCACATAGTTACAGGCATTTTTTATTAATTTTTTTTTTGAGACAGAGTCTCATTATGTAGCCCTGGCTGGCCTGGAACTTGCTATATAGACCAGGCTGGCTTGAACTCATGGAGCTCTTCCTGCCTCTGCCTCCACAGTGCTAGGATTCAAGGCATATACCACCACACGTAGCTACAAGCACTTTTAGCATACCATCCCACCTAATCCTGCATAACCCATGACACAGGTGTTACTATGATCAATGACTTATAGATGAAGCAGGAGGAGCACAGAAATATTAAGGACTTAGCCTGAAATATAGTTAGGAGGTGGTAAAACTGGATCTGGAGTCCCAAGTTTTAGTTGCTACACTGCACTGTATAGCCCCAAGAGACCATGATGCATTGCTCGGATGGAGGAAGCTGACTAACTTTGGCATACATTCCCAGATTGGAATTTCTGAGATACTCTTAGGACATAACAATCTGATTTACCTATGTTGCCAGGAGAAAACTTGCTTTTTACCAATGACCACACTACCTCAGATCTGTGACATCATAGGAATACACTACTGTTCTAAAGAGACCAGCATCAGAAATAGGACAAGGAAATTGTTTCTCTCAATCTGTAATTTAGCAGGCATCCTGAATTTGGATGCCAATATGTCTGACATCCTAACTGTTTGAAGTGTCATACTGCATACTTGCTATGCTTCATGACAGGGAACTTACTCTTCTTCAGTCAACTCCTAGCAATTCATGGCACCAAAGAAAGAAACAAGATGATGATCAGTGCTACAGACCTGCCTGGGATGAACCATCAATACCATCCCAGGACAGTGTTCTTATTTATTTTTGACTGAAGTTTAATGCTAAACATCAGAGTAAATTTTGAAGTTTAAAATATGTTAGAGGAAAATTAAAATAGTCACAAAGCTGTCAAGAAATTTCCCATTACCCAGAATCACTAGAGCATGCCTAACCTGTAAGAAATCAAATGCATGCTCCCAGGGATGATTTAGTGGGCCTTCTTTATAATGATCAGAAATACTGTTAGAAGAAAGGAACTGGGGGCTGGAGAGATGGCTCAGTGGTTAAGAGCAGTGGCTGCTCCTGCAGAGGATCTGGGTTCGATTCCCAGCACCAACATGGCAGCTAACAACTGTCCATAACTCCAGTTCCAAGGGATCCGACACCCTCTTCTGACCTCTGAGGGCACTGCATGACACGGGTGCACTTACACACATGCGGGCAATACACTCATACACCTAAAATAAAAAATATTTTTTTAATAAAAGAAAAAAGGAGGGGCTGGAGAGATGGCTCAGCAGCTAAGAACACTGACTAATTCTTGCAGAAGACCCGGGTTTGAATCCCAGCACCCACATGGCAGCTAACAACTGTCCTTAACTTCAGTTTCAGGGGATCTGACAGTCTCTTCTGTCCTCCACGGGCACTGCATGACATGGATGCACTTACCTACATGCAGGTAATACACGCATACACATAAAATAAAAATAGTAAATAAAATATTTTTAAAAAGAAAAAAAAAAAGAAGATGAAAGGAACTGGAATGCCAAAAGCCTAAGTTAAAGTTTGCTTCCTGAAGCGAAACTGAAGTTGTATGATCTCATGCCTTTAGCCTTTTTCCCCTTAAGGAGATGTTGATCAGCAATTAAGGTAAGTCATGAAGCAGCTTCAGTTATAGTGGAAAACACGAAATATCCAGATCTTCAGAGGTGCCTGCAACATTCAATGAGCGTTTCTCATCACTGCAATGCTTCACCAAAAAGGTTGTGTCACTGTCCACTGTCAAACTGTAATTATTCTTTTTTAAATATTTATGTGTTTTAGTTTATGTGTGTAAGTGCACCCGTGTTGTACAATGCCCGCAAAGGTCAGAAGTGGGCATCAGGTACCCTGGAACTGGGTACTCAGAATTGAACTCTGTTCCTCTCCAAGAGTAGCCAATGTTCTTAACCACTGCAGCATCTCTCTAGCTCCCTATAATTATTCTTTAACACTGGGAATTCCATTGAATGTCAGTGGGCAGCACTCCTTTCACATGCTATCCTCTTTCATCTTCAAAATCCTGTCCGATGTAAACAGATGTGCTTTGCCTTTCTCTTTCCTAATATTGAGTTTTGATTAGACTAATAAGGCTGTCCTTCTGCTTACTTTCTTCTACTAAAGAGTAAATTATGATCTAGAAGCTAATTTAGTACATCCTCAATAGTCCCAGGAATGTGGCCCAAAATGTAGGATGAAGACAAGGCAGTGGATGCGATGGGATGAGTGCTCTGCCACAAATTTTACTAGAATAACTCAGCAGCAGCAGTGAGGGCTCAGACGACAACGAAAGAAAGTGGAACAGACCCCAGGCTGTTTGTTTTTAGGACTTGCACAGTAAATTCAGCAGCTCTAAAGAAGAAACAAGAGGTTATGGGAGGATGCTCAGAGCCAAGAGGGAAGACCCAGGCATTACTGACACAGCTACCCATAAGCTGCTGGTTGAAGACTAGCCAATGAGTTGAAAGAGGGCATGCAATTCTAAGAACAGAGGCACCTGGGGGCCCACACAGAGGATGGGGGTTCCCATGGTGTGAAGCTCTAGTGACTGCAGGAACATGTGCTCACATACATGGACTCATGTAGCAGACATCTAGCACAGGTCAGACACATCAGTGCTTGCTAAAGCTGAAATCTGTAGGTGTCTTGGGGAATTGCTGAGTTCATGATATTATTATAGGTGAAGTGGAAACAAGTACCAACATAGCCCTGTACCACTGGCAGCCTGAATGGGGTTGAAGTGAAGGCTATGTGTTTCAAACGTGTCACTGAAACGTATAGCAATGGGGAAGATTTTGAAATTAATTAAGAGAAAATGTACAAAGTTGGCTAATGACTGGAGTGTTAAGCAGCTACTTTGGAATTGCATTCATAACTCATGCTGCTGTTAATGTCACAGCAGTTCAAAATGTTACCTGTCCAAAGACAGGGAATGGGAAGCTACAGGATAAAAAACACCACCACATGAAAATTAGGGGAAGGATTTAGTGCTGCAGAGTCACAGAAGAATTAGCTGCCATAAAATCATAAAAAGAAAATGTGACTCCCCTTCAAGGTAGGAGTAAAAACTCAGTTTTTGAAATCTAAGGCCTCAGTTACCACTTTGCATTTTTACAATGCTGACTGAAAGGTCTTCCCATAAGAACCTGTTTTTCTAGGTCTTAAAAAAAAAAAAAAAGTCTGATGCAGAGAGATGATATTATAAAAGAGAAGCATAAAAGGAAATTTCTGAGGGTGGCTTAATGAGATGCACTGCAATGGGTGGGGACCAGCAGGAATGTGAGGAGGTACATATTGGACTGTGCTAAATGAGTTCCAGGTCTCTTTCCAAGACATTTCGTAAAGGAGCCTGTGTGAGTAGGAGATGCAACCAGACAAAGAGTTCAGGAGGAGTTTAAATCACCAAGAATTTCCTATATAATTTCTTTCTGGCCTACAACTTATGCTTTACAATCTTGACAATGAATTTCAGTTGCTCAGAAGGAAACTATTTGCTAACACTACTTCAAACATGGTCCTAATAACTACATAGCACAAACTCAAAAGTGAACATTTCATAATTAGCTCTAGTGCTTAAAGAAATATGAGATAGACAGTGCTTCTGGAAGGGTTTAACAGTGGAATGATCCAGGTAAGTCTACTTGAAAACCAATGTCATCTCCACATGAAGGCTAGTGGGCAAAAATCTTCAATACAAATGTCACAGTTTTAACACTGGGCAGGGTAATGATCAATCTGATGTCTCTCAGTCTTGGCCAGAATTAGAGCAAAGTCCTGGGCCCTGAAATGTTCAAGCCTATAAATTAAACTACCTTGGCTGCCCTCGCTCATCTCCTCTGACCAGCAGTGCCAGTGCGTTGTCACTAACCCTCATCCTAGAAGCCAGATTTGTGCTTCAACAGCCAATCAGCACCTGTGGGCCAGGTCTCAAACTGGCTCCTAGAACACACTTCCCTCAAGTTCTTGATGGAAAAAAGCATTTGTTAACTGGGAACTGAAGGCCACCAGTTCTAGAATTATTAATTATAAACAGAGAAATCTGATGCATGTGTTCCTGCTAATTTTAAAATCTTATTTGTGATAGCTGTACATATAGCCAAGATTTAGGGAACCTCAATTATACAATAACTTTCATATTAGGTTGCTGGGGGCACAGTGTGAATCTACACAAACACAATGAATGCTCTCTCCAAAGAATCAACCAACAAGCACATAATTTATAATTTGACTGAAGCAAATGAAGGCAAATTCATGATCTATGAGAGCCTAGAACCTGAGACCTGGCCTGGGGACATCCTTAAGGGATTTATGTTTAAACCAGAGGTCAAGGTACAGCAGGGGAAGTAGAGAGCCACATAGCAGAGGGACGAGCTTTATCGAGAGTCAGGCAGTGTCTACTGCTTCAGGATACAAGGACTGGCTGGCACATAGGTTTGATGACAGTGTAGCACATGTCATCTAATTGTGCTTTTAACATCCTAAGTGTTCCAGGTGCTTGTTGCCAACTGAATGGAAAAAAAAAAAAAAAGACTATCTCAGAGAAAGAAGTACTGAAATAAAAAGAGACATTCACCAAGCTGAGAACAACCATCTACAACTAGACCCACTGGTAGACACCTGTCCACAATCCTTCCTAGAATATTCCTATCAAGAAATAGGTGTGTGTGTGTGTGTGTGTGTGTGTGTGTGTGTGTGTGTGTGTCCCTCCCCCAACCATCAGAAGGCGTCTCTTTCTGGGCCTTGAAAATTTTAAGAAAAAGTATTCCCTTTGAACGCACACATTTCAAGATGGCAGAGGATTGTTCCTTGATCAAGAATGACCACGAGTTTGCCATTAACTCCAAGGAATAAAAGTACACTCCCTTAACTGTATTTGAAATAACAAGTGAGGTGATCTGACCTAGTATAGTAATTTATTTCCTTCACTAAACCAACAAAATTACAGGGTATCGCATGAGTAACCTAACAGACATCTAATGCTTTTGATCCACATGAATAAACACAGAACAAGGATCCAGTCACATAGGCCCATTGCAGGGAAGTGACTAAAAAGACCTCAGAAGTTAGGTGTGGTGGTGCATGCCTTTAATCTCAGCACTCCAGGGGCAGGTGGAGGTCTGTGAGTATGACATAGTGAGTTCCAGGCCAGGCCAGCCGGGGCTACATAGTGAGACCTTATCTTAAAAAAAAAAAAAAAAAAAAAAAAAGGCAGCACTACTATCTTAGACATTTTCACTCATGAACATGTTATGGTAAAGGTAATAAATTCAACTAAGGGAAGCGTCACTAAGTAAAGAAAGTGAGCAAAGTGCATGATGGTGCAGACATGCATGATGGCATTCCTGTCAAGCCAGTCAACAGAATATGGCAGAAGTGAACAGAAAATACAGGTCATTTGAAGGGGGAGCTTCTTTTGAAGATGCATTTTTTCCCTTATATAATACTTAGGAAGAATTTTAAAGGGGCTGACATAGGTCTCAAATCTCCAGTCCCATTCTAAACCATCTCTAGATACACTTTACTCCTGACCTTGAAAACAATCCTGTTAAACCTGCAGAGGTGGCTCGAGCAGTCACACTGCTGCTCCCAATGGTTTAGGTTCTGCTGCTGAACTATGTTATTTCAATACCTCACTCCTACGACTTATGCCCATGTCTTTAATTAGGATGAATCTAGTCCTTCATATCATGCACATTCCAGACTGAAACTGAAAATGTCCCTCAGTCTATGCTCCTAAACTCCATTTCAATTCTATTTTCTACCTTGGACTTGAGTTTATAAATTCTTTGGAATCTAGAAAGAATTTATATTTTCCCTAACAAACCCTTACTGGGATAAGCATCTCAAAAAAAAAAAAAAAAAAAAAAAAAGGATTTGCATTCTGTAGTTGGCATAAATGTGGAATGGTGTTCCAGGAAATACTCCAAACACAATGTCTTATGCCCAACTGTGACATACTTTGAACTCTGCATCTAGGTTTGAAGTATAGTGGGGTTTTGTTTGCTTTTTGATGTTAACACAGAGAAGACCCCAAATAAGTTAGGTTCTTCCTACATGCCCAGAAGATCTGAGAATTAAAGTAAGCTCTCAATAAAGCCACCTTTGTTGCTGTTAGGTATTAGTTTCTGCTACACAGATCTTCTGCTACAAGTGGGGATTAGCAGTGCATGCTTTTAATTCTAGCACTTGAGAGGGAAAGGCAAGAAAGTCAAATGTTTGAGGATAGCCTGGGCTATACAAGACCCTGCCTCAAAAAACATACTAGTAAAGAAGAAAAAAAAAATACACAAAAACTAAACAAGACAAAAGTAAAAACAAAAAATGGTGAAGCTGCCTGCAATTTACCTGGAATACTTCTTGGTTAACAAATTAAAGTTACTCCTTGAGGCATACTGGTACTAGTGGAAACAGACAAAATCCAAACACAGACTATCACCTTCCAATAAATGATGTCTAAGAACTATCAGCTAGGAATTTCTAAGCCAATATTTAATTGTGCTTGGTTCCTGTGATTGTCACAGTCATCTCTTTTAACCACAACTATTTAAGGCTGTTTTTGAAAGCAAGAAAATTTCATTTTATACATAGTATCCTTCTGAACAAAAATTGTGGTTATATACAGGCTGAGCATGTCTCTCTTGTACAGTGATGTTTATAGTAATTTCTTCTTTCATAACACAAGATGCTTGGGAGACAGCTCTATTCATTTACTTCACAAATGTTTAGAAAATCCAACAGGAATAAGACACATATCAGATATTGTGATCTTTACTTCCAACATTTTCTTTTTATGTTTATACAAATTTTTCAATAAAAGATTGCATTTAAGGCCTCTTTAGCAGGTAAAGGTTATACCAATCAATTTGACATCAAGATTTCTTTTTTATAAGTGAGGGTGTTTAATAATAAATTTAATGTATTCTGTTTAAAAAGTAGGGATCTTTGAAAGAAGTGTTTGAGACTATACTTTTGCCTTGTTATCTATTAAATTCTCCTGCTTTTGCCCGGTCCTGAGAAATGGTACACAAAAGGACACTGGTAATAGACAATCTGCACATCCTACAGAACAAAAGGGAGAAGCAGGGAGTTGTGTGAGAATGATTCCAGAGTGGTGCTCACATCTGTTATAAGATTCCTCTGCAGAAACAACTCATGACTTCTAAGTGGACATCACAGTTGCTACATCATCACATATCCAACAGGAACACAAATGCTAAATGGCAGATTATATTTCATCTGGAAATCTTAATTGGCAGAAATTCTACCTTTGCAGTGAATAAGCCAAAAGAAAACAGTCACTGCAGGCTTCATAAATGCATTTTAACAACTTGGGGTGGAAGAAGTTTTTCAGAACTTCTGTGTCCTGACTTCAAGGAGAAATTGTATTTCATGACAATTTAATCTGTGAATAGCTCACAAAGGGATGGAAAATATTATTAACCTTGAAATGAGCAAAGAAGTCAATCACTATACCTCATAATTGCATGCCTTCATTTTTACACTGTACATCAAAAGAATGATAGAAAACAACAAAATAGACCAAAATCCTAAAATACCACTAGCTACATGCAGTGTGGTAGAGAGTAATGTGATTAACAGAGCAGATACACCCCAGACACACTTTCAAGTAGTTTCCTTGGAAGGGCAATGTCTTCCTCAACACTCCACGCACTCTGCCCTGTATAGAGCACACAGGGAGTCCAGACCCTGAGGCTACCAATTTAGAGAAGGGCCAGCTGGGTATGCAGACAATGTATTCACTCTGAGTACTAGGACAGTTCAGGACTCAGGGAGCTAAGAAGAGCAATAAGGGGTTGCCTTTCAGCACCAGGATGGAGAGGCTGGCAGGCAGAGAGGAGGAGACATTGGGGTGGAGGAGGTGTCAGGAGAGGAAGATGGTGGAGGGGAGACTATGAGGACACAGAGGCACAGAAGAGCATGAGGGGGCAGGGGAACGCAAGCATTTCATTGTGGCTAAAGTACAGAGTTTGAAGCGTAAAAAGAAAGAGAATGCTCCAGTGGATGAACTCGCACTGAGGGACATCTTGGGGAGCAAACTTGACTTGATAGGCCATATCATATATGTTGAAGAGATACATGGCAGAAAGCATGAAATACAGTGGAGGGCTATGGAGGGTGCAGATAGGGAGGGGAAGGGGTCTAAATATGTTAAGATGCATAAAATGCACAAAAATTCAATTAAAAATATCTTTTTTAAAAAGGAAGAGAATGAAGGAGAAAGGACCAGATGACAGGTAGTCCGGTCCCATGCTAAGAAGATAAGACTTAACTCTTTTGGTCAGGGCTTCAGAAGCAAATGGTCATGGTGATGTAGCAACTGAGGCAGACCAGATGGTGTACAGCCTATTATGAACAGGTTTACTGAGGTATGACTCTTCTGCCTGGCAGCTGACACTCAGCCCCAGCTAAATGCTGCCGGGAAGAAATACGGTCAGGTGTGGCATGCCTTCCACTTTTTCAAGGGAAGCTAAAATCTAGACTACTGTAAAAAATCTCTCTAAATGGTGGCTTTAAAAAAAACTGCAGTAGGGCTGGAGAGATGGCTCAGCGGTTAAAAGTACTGACTGCTCTTACAGAGGCCCTGGGTTCGATTCCCAGTACCCACATGGAGACTAACAACTGTCTTTAACTCCAGTTCCAGGGGATCCAACGCCTTCTTCTGGCCTCAACAGGCACTGCACGACATGGGTGCACTTACACACACGCAGGCAAGACACTTATAAAAAATAAATTAAAAAAAACTGCAGGTGACAAATGAAAATACTCAAAGATCAAATATGGCTCAGACTCCAGTTACGACATCTGCCCCAGATGGAGCAATGGCACTGAAAGCTTCCAAAGACAAGTCAGGTGGGAAGATCTTCATGCTACAGAGGCCTTAGCAGCACGCTACGGTTGATGACTGGAAAGAGGAAGAATGAAAGCAAAAGAGCCAGAATCCATCCAGTGAGAGATCTGTCTTTCATTATTGGGGGTGATCATTTTTAGAAAACTAAGTGAATCATTTGAAGTTCAGTCTCACAAACAAACTCAGTATTGGAGCTGGATACCAACCAGGTTTATGAAAAAGCAAAGCAGAACCAGGAGTGTAGGCACACACTTGTAATCCCAGCACTTGGGAGGTGAGAACAGGATCAGGGGTTCTAGGCCATCTTCAGCTGCCCAGAGAATTTGAGGTCAGCCTAGTCTACATGAGACCCTGTCTCAATCAACCAACCAACCATCAAACAAACAGACAAACAAAACCCAGGAATGTACAGTCAGTCCATGAAAAACACTGCTTTATATGGTTCACAAGTGGGTCCAGAAATCATCATAAAAGGTATAAAATGTACTGTGCAACTGCCATGCTTTCTGATGGATCTGGAGTCCCAGAACTGATCATTCATAGGAAAGCACTGTGTTGACAACTAGGTTCTGTAACTACATTTAAAAGCAGCTTCTCTACCTTGATCCTGTTTCCTGCCCTAGGTCCTGTGCAGGATAGCTTCAGTTGTTAACATGATATACTTGGATAGAGGGAACCTCAGTTGGGGAATTTCCTCCATTGGATTGGCCTGTGGCCATGTCTGTGGGGCATTCTCTCAACTGTTTAGTGATGTGGGAGGGCCCAGCCCACTGAGGGCAGTACCACCCCTGGACAGGTGGTCCTAGGTTGTATAAGAAAGCAGGCTGAGCACAAGCTGAAGGGAGCAAGCCAGTAAGCAATGTTCCTCCATGGTCTTTGCTCCAGGTTCCTGCCCTAAGTTCCTGCCTTGGCTTCCCTTGATGATGGATTGTGCTGGAAGCCAAAGAAACTCTTTCCTCCCCAAGTTGGTTTTGGTCAGTGTTTTATCATAGCAATAGAAGCTAACTATAACAGGTTCTGTGTTTGCTTCCATCCTCAACCAGATGTTTGAGATGAAATAGGATGTGAACCTGCACTGTGATTCTTCTGTTTCAGTTTGAAGACTGCAGGTTAACAGCTTCATCACTGGCACATATTCCACATTTCTGCCACTCCCCTCTTCTCTTTCCACTTCCCCTCATTTCAGTTTACATTCATATTATTTGCACATACTTGTCTTCCTCCAGTAGACAGTTAACACTTCTCAGAGCAAAAATAATGTCAAATATCTTTGTATCGCAACACTTCCACAACACCTCAAAAGAATAATGCCCCAGTGAACATCTAATGAATGTTGGCTTAGAGAGAAAAATGTGTTATTACTTAATAATCATACTGTGCTTAGCAGAATTCAGAAAGCATGATGCCTTGGAATCTAAGCAAGGGCATTTAGGTACAGTAGTACCTGAACAATCTGGCCCAGGCAGGCCCAAGATCAGCATTACATAGAGGCTCAGCATTTGGAGGTCTAAGTGCAGCAGCATAAACCTAGCTCACTCCCAAGTACTGTTGAAATGCTTTGTGTTAATAACAGTAAGCCACCATGTAAAGTATGTACATTCCAATTCCAATTCCATGGATCAGTACTCACTACTTCAGGAACTGACTTAGTCTACTAGCTAACTGAATTCCTGTCACAGCCCACCAGGTAACTCTGAGCCATGCTCTAGGAGTACAGATGGAGGACAGATGAATGGAGTACATTCATTCCTGAGTGCCTAGTGATGGTTACTCAACAGTATGCATTCCTGGAAGGATGGCACTCATCACTGACCTAGGGTGATCCTCACCAGAAGTGCTCAGCTTAATGAATTTAGATGGCAAGTTTATTAGTAATGACAGAACAAAGATACTAAACATACAAACGAGATTTGCACACAAGTTTAGACATGGTTGGCTGATTAGGCCATGGAATGGCAAGAAAACCAAATTTGATTACTTATCTTAATAGTCACCATAAAAGATAACCTGTATGTTGTTATGTTTTAGAAATAGAAGTCCCAGTAAAAGTTGCAAACGATACTAGTTGTATACTAGAAGCAATAGTGGTCGGTAAGAAATAAGTAGTAAACAAGGAAAAACTGAAACTATTTATCCAGGCTACAGTGCAGTGAAAAGGTTTGTGCTTCGTGTTGCACTTTTTAAAATTTGGTTTTGTTTTTTAAGACGATCTCATATAGTCCAGGCTCATGCCAAGCTTCCTACATAGCCAAGGACAACCTTGAACTTCTGACCCTCTTTCCTCCTCCAAGTTCTGGATTACAGTAACGTGTCATCACACTAGCTTTACGTCATGCTAGGAATGAGCCTCAGGCTTCACGTGTGCTAAGCAAGCACTCTTCCAACTGAGCTACACGCACAGGCACCTTCCTCCCCACCCCCACCATTTTGCTTTTTGTTTTTTTTTTTTTCAGACAGGGTCTCATGTAGCCCAGACTGGCCTTATATTTCATACTTGCAATATAGCTGAAACTGGCCCCTCTTTATTCTCCTACTTCTACTCCAAGACTTGATCGACGATGTTTGGCAGCAGGGGCAGTGAGAATGGCAGAAACAGAGAAGATACACATTTCAAGGTCTCTATAGAACTGTGCTGCCAGTAAAGTAGTCACATGTGGCGATCTGAATTTAAATAAACTAAAACTAATAAATCACATTCTCAGTTGTATCAGTTTTATTTCAAGTGCTCTATAGTTGTATGTGGCTAATGGCTATCACACTGGACAGTGCAGAAATGGAACTGTCTTGCTATTTTTCTATTAAACAGAATTGGACTAGAAAGTGAACATACCTATTGCTCAGATAGGCCTGATGACAAATTCAGACACAAAGCCATAGTTTTATTCATGAAGCATAATTAGATACATAGAATTATTTGCTTATTTGACTGTGTTGTAAATTACAGACATATGGAGATACACAGAAACTCTGGATATCCTCATTAGCAGGAAACCCTCCCTACCACCACATCACTCTCCACCATTCCCCACCCTCCCCATCAGTCCCTACCCCCATCCCACCCCCATCACTCCCCATTACCTTTTTATTTCTTTTTCTTTTTTCTTTTGTTTCTTTCTTTTTTTTTTTTTTGGTTTGGGCAAAGGTAGAAAGGGGCAAATGGCACAGGTTCAGAAAATTTAATTTAAGCCTTTTTTTGCATTTTTCTTTTTTTTTTTTTTTGGCTTGGGCAGAGATAGAAAGGGACAAATGGCACAGGTTCAGAAACTTAGATTCAAGCCTTTTTGTGCATAAACTGCCAAAAACAAATGAATTTTAAGAAGTTCCCACTTTCCTTCCTTTTCCTTTTCTTTTAAATAAAATACCAAAAGGCAGCTCTTACTTGGAAAGGAAATGAAAGCAGAAAGAACAAAACAAACAAAAAGGAGACAGGAAGAGAAATTCAAGAAAATTACTAAGAACAAAATGGATAGCTATCCTAAATAACTATTCCAGGACACTCAAGGAAAGAGTCACAAATCAAGAATGTTTTGACAAATACACCATGGGAACACTTCGGTAAAAGTTCAATACATTAACTTTAAATGTTATAAACTCCTCAGAGGCAGAATGATTTGCTGCTGACAATTAAAAGTACCAAGTTCTCATTAAGGGCAGCATAAAGTCTGGCTCAACTGTGTAACCCATGAGCAAATACAAGAAGCACCCGAGTAACCTTCTGTTCACAGCATCATTGGATTTCTTAGGTCACTTGGTCCTCAGGTCAAAGTTATAACAATAAATAAAAATCAACTATAGCAGTAAGAATCTATTTATTAGAACCTCTATGTTTTTAAAAACTGAAGCAAAAGTGTATTTTGGGATTTAAAGTAGAGCAATTATGTTTAACAAAAGCAAACCATGATTCATTCAATAACCAGGAACAAGAAAATAGCAGTCTTTACTGGATTCTATTTACACACTCATTCTACCATTGCTTAAATATTTGCTGCTGCCTGGCCATGCTAGCACTCTGAGCCACATTACGGAAAATTTGATGTCAGTGATACAATAATTTGAATGTGAGCTAAAATTTAATCAGCTCATAAAAGCAACAAAACTGGTATCTACTCTACTAGAGAGAACAGCTCATATATTTTAAGGAAGAGGGTTGCAAGAATCAGGATGTTGTAAAACTTAAGTGTAAGCCTGAAAGCATGAGTTACCATCTCCTACTGCTAATGACAGCCCTGGGCGGGTGGCTACCAGACAATGCTCCAGACGACACAGTACAAGGGACTCAGTAAGCCTGGCCAGCTTTCACAGCAGGAAAGAACACAAGACTCGGTCCTCTGCTTTCTGTGCCCCATGTTTCAACTGCTAATGCAAGTGTTCAGCAGCAGAGTCATCAGAGCTGAGATGCCGTGGTGCTCCCCCTGCTCCCCAGCTTTGCCCTCTGCAGCCTTCAAGGCTCACCTTTCCTTTCTTCTCTCTCAGCATTTCAGGAAAAAAACCCAAACAAACAAACAAACAACAAAAAACCCACAGCAGCAGCATCCTCGTGGAAAGGGAACATTCTTATATCACCTTATCTAATCCATCCTTTTTGCAGAGAAAGTCACTTCATTAAAGTAAACAGAAATGATCTGATGATGCACTTTGAGGAAGGCTAGGGTAAGTTCCTGTAAACCCTTGAAAGACAAATTTCTTCTACTTGATGAGGACAGAGTCACTGGTCCCTGCTTAAGTAAGTGAAAATTAAAAACTTCTAGACCAAAAAACAAAACAAAACAAAAAACCAAAAAACAGTTGGGGGTCTAAAAGGTAGCTGATCTGAAATCTACCAAACTTGCAAAAATTATTCCCAATTCATGCATACACTGCCCTATGGAACATGTAAACACCCTTGGCAAGCTGTTCTAGGTCAGCAGCACTCCACAGAGCAGGCACAGTGAATACAGTTTGGAACACATACTGTAAACAGTGTGGGAAGCAGGGCTGGATCTGGTTCTGACCAAAGGGTAGGGCTAATGCATACCTTTCGGTCTTCTGGAATTTCCATTCTTTTGCTGCTCATCTTCCTCATTAATGGTGAATAAACCAAGGGGAATTGGCCTTGCATGGGTCTTCTTCAGTCTCTCTTGTCGGATAGCTGTAGCTGATCCAGGCATACTGCTGCTACTTGTTTAATAATTATATTAAAAATATATGCTTATGTAATTGCAGCTCCTAGGAAGCTGCTAGCTCCTAAGCTGCCGGTTCATTTGAGCACTTGTAATAGATCCTCTATGGGTAAACAGCGTGCAAACAGCTGACAGATAATACCAGCTACTTGGCAACTGAGGCCCTGCAGCTCCCCCTCACCTAGCAGCAGCCCCCTCTCACTTACTCCCCCCCATAGGCACATGTGCTGGTGAGTAAACATTCAAACATGCACATGTGTGCGTGCATGCACATACACACACACACATTCACATTCATTCTGTCTCTCTGTCTCTGTCTCTCTCTGTCTCTGTCTCTTTCCTCTCTCTCTCTTCTCTTTCTCTTCCAGAAGGGCTCCATTAAGGCATGCAGGTTCAGATACCTCCCCCCGCTGCCTAACCTGTTCAATCAGATCCCGGCTTCTCCTTCCTGCTGCAGCACTTTTCCAGTCTTCTAACTGCTACTGCACAGTGAAACATTCGGCACACAGCAGAAGGGAAAGGATGACACGCTACCTACAGTGAACAGTTGCCCTGACAACCCTGACATATCCTAATCAAGGAGGGCTGGGAGCGGCTGCATCTCCTGCTGCCCTCAGGATGCAGTGTCCTCAGGAACTCACCAGCAGAGGGTTAGTTGCAGTGGGAGGCTGCTGGGCAGCTCCCTCTTCCTCTCAGTGGCAGAGCAGAGCAGCAGAATGGGAGGAGGAGAAACAGAGGTTTGTCTGCCCAAGCAACAGCTGATGCTTCAGTAAGGAAAGAGTGGCTCAAGGCAGATGGACTTTTCCTTCTTTCTCTGGCCTGGTGGTCTATCAAAACAAGGTTTGCAAGTCCCCGCAAGAGCAGGACAAGGCTGGCTCACTCTCCTGACATTCTTAACACTCTGTAGGCTCAGCCTTGGTGGCACCTGTCACAAGGTCCATCAGTGCCACATCTCTGAGGGCAGACCGTACCTCTACAATGTAGAGAAGTCTCTCTACAAATCAAGTTGGAAGGACAGAAACAAAGCCACCAACGAGGGCATCCCAGTTGCCTCCATCTCACTCCATCCCAGCACTCCCTTCCCTAATGTCCCAACATCGGTGCTGAGCAATTCCAACACTTGACCCAATTTCAGTTCTCTTTCGGACTACTTTCTCAAAAGCACACAGTCATGTGACTGCTTTCTTCTGAAATAAGCTTTTTTGCTTTAAGACACTCCAGTTTTAAGCTGTTTAAAATGTCTGCTGTGTACAAAAAAAAGTAATAATTAATTTTTACAACAAATGACATTTAAAAATTGCCAACTGCCAAATTAAGAAAAAGAACGTTTTTTTCTTTTGCCTTTTAAAATCCAAATCAAATCAGTCTAGGAAGTCAAAAGCAATCCTCCCACCCCAGAGCTACTTTCCTTTCCCTCAATACTTAAAAACTCAGATTTTCAAGGATTCTCAGGCCAATCCTTTGTGTGAAACAGAAACTTTGGGTAATTTACTTTACTCTTCTTACTGTCCCAGTTTTCTCTGGACAGTTGGGGTAATGACTCCATTTAATTATGGGGTTAGGAGATGAAGACTTCAGTGTAGAACTAGCAAAAAGAAGTGCTTAATAAATATTAACTATAACTATATTTCATAACACCCCTACTGTAACTAGTATGGTTTTTGATTTGTCATTATTTTCAAGGTGTTTTCAATTCAACTATGAAGTCTTTCAACATATACAATGTTTACTTCACGTGCATTGCCCAGCCTAATGCTGGGTATGTATTAAATGACTAGCAAATCCATGTTGAAAAAAAAGTCCTCAGAAATGTTTCCCTCCAAAGGCTGGGGGATTTAATTGAGTTAATGCATGCTTAGATAGGTGGCTTGAAGAAATACAAAAAAAAAACCATGTTAATCCACGTGTGTGTGCGCGTGCGCTGAAGTGTGCACATATGTGAAAGTCACAGGGCAACTTTTGATTTATTTTAGTTTTGCCTGTATGGATGTAAGCGCGCCACATACATGCAATGACCACAGAGGCCAGAATGGGTGTCAGATCCAGGGGAACTGTTGCAGACAGTTGACAGACACCATGTGGATGCTGGGAACCAAACCCAGGTCCTCTGGAAGAGCAGTCAGTGCTCTTAGCCTTTGAATCATCACCTCAGCCCTCCTGTATGATACATCTTTTTTAAAAAAAAGTAGAACATAGGTTCATTACATTCAAGGTCAGTCTACAAGGCCTCAAACGCTTCAAAGGGATAAAGATTAACAGCAAAGCAAAAGCCACCTAGAGTTTAATTTGTCCACATAAGACAAATTCTTCCACCAAGAAGTTCTGTGTGCTGGAGGTAAGGCATTCAGGGAAATGAAGGTATCAGCAAGGCTGCAGAACACAGGATCCCATAGAAGACCAGAGTCCTTCCCTATCATGCCCAGGTGACTAGTGGTTTCCTTTTCTACCCACTTTAGTGGGATACCTTCCAATGACAAAGATAAAAATTTCACTTTCTAGCCTGAAGGCTCTCAAGGAGAAATTTGATTTGTATTAATGTGTGAAAATCACTCAAATGAATGATTTTTGTTTCCTTTTTAGGACTATAAGCTATTCTTAAAAAAAAAAAAAAAAACTTTACTGGAAGAAATGAGAGCCAGACAAGGGGGTCAAAAATCACCTCCCAACAAACCATAAATCCAAGTCAAAGGACAGAACAAGAATCCACCAACTGAGAACATGTTCAGCTTTATCACAGCAAGATGCTGGGCTAGGTGCACTGGAAATGTTACTTTGCTTAGTCACCACAGCCCTAAGAGGAGTTATCATCACCTGACTGACAGGAAACAAGCACAGAAAGGTCAAAGTCAGCAAGTTAGGCCACTGAATCAGGACTAAACTCAGGCCACCTGCTCTAAAAGTCAAGCTGTCCCAGGGCCTTATGAATCTTGATTCTGATACTAACTAGCTCTGTCACTGGTCACAGCTGAGACCCAGTGACAGGGAAGCAAACATCCTAACACCAAATAATGATATTAATGAGTTTTATTCCCTTCCTATGAAGTACATGTTTTTTTTCTCTCCATTTTTCTACTTTGTCCACTGAGTTATCCCCCAGCCTGAGATCCAGTCTAATCTTTAGACACCCAGTATTCCAGGAATAATTAGGCTTGATTCCTCTTCATTTAATACATATATGCATTTAAGATCAGGGTTGTTGTGTGTATATGTGTGGGGGAGGGAGATAGATGCATATGTGCACAAGTATGTGTGGGTGTGCTGACCCATGTGAGTACATTCAAGGCCAGAAACTGACATCAAGATGTCTATCTCAATCACTTTCCACTTTACATTTACTTCCCCCCCTCCTCTCTGAACCTGGAACTCACCATTTCAGTTTGACTCACTGGCCAATGAACCCCTGGGGTCTGCCTGTCTCTATACCCTCAGCACTGGGGTTACAGACATGGGCTGCTGTGTCCAGCTTTTTATGTGGATGCTAGGGGTCTGCACTCAGGTCCTCATGTCTGCACAGCAAGCACTTTGTCCACTGAATCATCTCTACAGCCTGAGATCAGCTTCTTAAATGTTCTAACTCAATCTTTAATGGATATAGACGTTTGCTCTTACACAGTTCCAGGGCTTGATCCCTTAGGGGCACAGGGTGATGACCATCTTCTTCAAACTCCTTTGTCCTTTTACACTTTGACCCTAAACAAAGGCAAATATAAGATAGGAGGATGGCAAGACCTTAAATGTAAATATCCTTCAAAGTAAAATGGGTACCACTCTGTGAATTCCTGAACTCCCCAGCTCTTCCCTCTCATTTATTTATTTGTTTGTTTATTATTTAGAGACAGGATCTTGCTACAGAGCTCTGGCTGACCTCCAGCTTAGTGTGTAGCACAAGTTGGCCTCAAATTCTCAATCCTCCTGCACCCAGCCACCTATGTAATATGTGATAGGATCACAGGAATGTGTCACCACACTCTGCTGCACTAAAAACTCAATCAGATGTGACGTAACTGTCCTTGTATGTCATTTGCAGACTGAGTCCCTGTGGGAAAAAGGGCATGTAGATCTCTGTAGGGAATAAGACTTTCCCATTGTTTTGTTGAGATCGTTAAAATAGTAAATGATGTGTTAATGAAGACTGTATAGACTTGAGATAAATGAGATACTACCTAGTGAAAAGGGTAGTTTTGCAACTAGACTGGCATTATACTGAAAAAATTTTCAACTATTGTAAGACATATGTTAAAGAAAGGTTAAAAACAAAAACAAAAACAGCAGAATATGGTGGCACATGCTTATAACCCTGGTACTTGGGAGGCTAGGGTAGGAAGACCAAAATGTTGAAGCCAGCCCGGGCTACACAGTGAGACCCTGTCCTGAATAAAATAAGTAAGAATGGTACTATGAATTTATGTCTCTGTCCTCCTTACCCAGCTGGCTGTGCTAGCACCACTGGCCAAGCTCCAATCCCTGAGGTGGGAGAACAAGGAACAAAGTCAGACTTGCGGATGCTTAGAGGTGAGCTCATGATTTGGACCTGGCTGTAGCTAGCAACGTTATATAAAAGGCTACGCACACGTAAGCAAACACATAGGCACACACAGACTTCTGTTCACATTTATGCTTATGAGGCTTCTATTCTGTACCATAAAATTAGAAAATTGCAGAGCCCATGAATGGACTGAAGAAATCTGCCTAACCAGTGAGAAATACACCTAAAATTTTCCTTTCTAAAAGCCCAGTGAGCTTTACAAAAACAAGCTGCCAGGGGAGAAAGCCTAATTTGGACTATTCAAAGACTGCTGAAAACAGAAATTACTTCTGCTGGGTTGAGTGGTTGTTGTTGGTAACTTACAAGGTATATATATATATATGTTTTTTATTCTTTACTACGGTCCAGAAGTACCAAAATTCATTTCCACATTCCTACATTAAATGAGGTGATTAATTCTTGAAAACTTCTGGGCTTCAGTAATTTTTTAAACTATCTGATGTATCCCCCCAAGGTAAGCGGTAATTTACTTCCAGCAGGAGTTTTGGAAATCTACATTTTATGCAAGTTAAAAACCTCATATGGTTTGAAAGTAGCAAAGCTAGAGCAGATTAACACGGGATCAAGCCACCCCTGAGGAACAAAGGGTCCCAGCTGGTTCTCTGTCATTTTCATTCTTGAAGTCAAAGGGTTCCCTCACAGTTTCCTAGGATGATGCCACTTAATGATGGCTTCTGTGGTGATAAAGGCCCAACTTCTGCCATCTTGCAGCATTATGCATAGCTTCCAAGAGGCACAAAGAACAGTGCACAAAGAGATGCTGACCCTTTGGAAGGAAATAAAAAGGCAAGTTTGCTTTGATCTTCTTTATTTGACTATCTTTTGTTAATAGACATATAAGAAAAACAGTAAGTACTACATTAGTAGTGGCAAAGCCATCAGCCAAGCAGTACCAGGTCCCTGCAGTGTCTTTTATAACCTTTCTATAAATCTTTGCTGCATATTAAGCACTTCACAGTGCCAACAGAGTTCATTTTCCCATGTCTGCTCTACTACAAAGTGTAATCTCTAGGAGTTCATGCATATGGCTGTAAGGCATATACTAAGCTTTCTTTAAACCCTTTCCTAAACTTTAAGCATCAGTAGGTAAGCTGGGAATATGATCAAATGCCAAATTAAACTTTAACCTAGAGGCATATTAGAATGCTTTCCAGCCCCCTTGCTCATGATCCTCACTGGTAAAACCACATTGCATGGACAGTCTTCTTCTCTAATAGTGATCTCTTTTTAGGACAGAAATCCAGTTTGGGGGACTGGAGAGATTGCTCAGGTGTTAAGAGCATGTTCTTGTTGAGACAGGGTCTCCCTGTAGCTCCAGCTGCCTGGAGACTAGGCTGGCCTCGAACTCACAGAGATCCGCCTGCCTCTGCCGCCCAAGTGCTGATATTAAAGGCGTGTACCACCATGCCTGGCAAGAGCATGTTCTTTGCAGAGGACTGGAGTTTGACTCCCAGCACCTATGTCAGTCAATTCACAACAACCGCCTGTAACTCTAGCTCTCAAGTGATCTAATACCTCTGGTCCCTGTGGGCACTGGCACTTACACACACACACACACACACACACACACACACACACACACACACACACACGATTTGTATGGACTCTTTCTAAACTCAATGGTTTGTGAGCACTGAGTGCTTAATTCAGTTTTATTGTTGAGGCACACCGTTAGAAAGACAAGAAAATGAAGAAACAGTTATTTATCTTTCTCTAAGAATGATAAAATCACATCAAGGATGCCAGAGAGGGGCTTTGGTGGATGATGTCAGATAAAAGCAGAAGGTAAACCACACAATCTTTTAGCAACAAACCAAGGCAACAGGGAGTCACTGATGGGGTTGATCTAGACAGGCCAACACAGAATGGAAGGGAAGAGGAGATATCTGACACAGAGAAACCAGTTACATAGCTACTTTGTTGAAATGGGGAACAGGAATGCCAAGAAGTAGCCATGATTAGATGGCAGAAAGTGTAATAAGAGAATCGATTATGCTGTTTAATAGCACTGCCCCCCCCCCACCAAAGCAGGCAGTGTATAGCCCTACTTCAGAAGGTTGAATATGGTTACTAAGTTGCGGCATTTCCGATAGAAAGGTGGACATATGGTCAAATGAAGGAGAAAGTGATTAATGCTTTTATTAGTGATTTATGCAAGGGTTTCACATCTGCCAATAAAACAAAGCTGAGCTAAGTCAAGTCTCAAATTATCTTAGTAACATGCCATATCTAAATAGATTAATTCAGTAGGGGTATATATGAATACATCTTTTTAAGTGGGAGGGGGCTGGAGAGGTGTTTCAGTGGTTAAGGGCACATACTGCTCTTGCAGAGGAACAGAATTCACAACTGCCTATAGCTCCAGCTCCAAGGGATCCAACACTGTCTTCTAGACTCTGCTGGCATTTGTACTCAAGTACACATGGGCACAGGCACACACATACATACATAACTTTAAATTTAATTTAAAAAGTCTTTAAAGAAGGGTTCAACTGCACAAGTAGGGATAGAAAATAAGCTCACTAAACTTCATCAGCATGATGAGGCAGCAAACACCTTTATGGTAAACCAAGAGGTGTCAGCAATATCTAGCACACAGAACAGTCTTCTTTATTGTCTGGCCTTCACACTACATGGTTCTGAACAAGATGTTTCAAATGCAATGATAAATGAGAACACACTCAGAAGAAAGCAATGCAGGACTTATATACACTGTAGGCTACATCAGAGCAGGGAAGGCTCATGTGAAAAGATGTACTCCTCAGGAATAATGGAATTAGAGTTAACATATGGAAGAATTTCTAGTCCATCCCCTTCCCATGGAGTCAGGGTCTCATTACAACCCAGTCTGTTCTGGAATTCACTACATAATCCTGACCTGGCTATGAACTCGTGATCCTCCTACCTTTACATCTATAGTGCTAGGATTACAAGCATGCACCATCACGCCTGGCAGGATTTCTACTTTTAACATAGTTCTGAAAGACAGAACTAGAACCAGTAGCTAGAAGTTACCAGAATGTAACCAGCTGTTTTTCATCACTGCAGGTAGCCATGTATACACACTGACCTGGGATGCTGATGTTGGATTAATGTGCTGCATATAGGCTGGGCTTTTATAGAGCTCACAACCTCTTCTGACCTGTGATTACTACTTAGTGAAGATGGAAGGTTGAGTCATATGCCCAGGGAAAACACAGGCAGAGAAAAAAACCCAAGACCCAGATAAGCTTTGTTGTCATGGATCTCTGCACCACCCATAAAAATGAACCTCACATCCTCAGTATTATTCTTTTGTAAAAGGTCCATCAAGTCTAATCTTTGTTTCCCAAATACTCAGATACACCCTCTGGAGCCTGGTCAACCTATCCATTGTCACAGCCCTAAAAAAAAGTGACTCTCCCTTCTCTTAGCAGCTATCAATTGCCAACAGATCCTTAGCTAGGGCTAGGGCTCCCTGCCCACCTCCCCATCTATGCTGTGTTTTGTCTGGCTTGGGCTTGAACAGGTCTTGTGCATGCTGCCAGAAGTGCTATGGGTCCATATGTGCAACTACTCTGTGGTGACCGGACAACAGTTTCCTTGTATTCACCTACCACCTCTGGCTCTTACAATCTTTCTGACCCTTCTTCCGTGATGAACCCTGAGTCTTTGGAAGAGACAATTGAGGGTGGGGAGTAAGTAATAGACATGAAGAAAAGGGTATGAATGTGATAAAAATATATTACATAAAATCTCAAAGAATCAAACAAAACATGCTTAATCATGACATAGACTAATTAGTTCAAGTAACTGAAAAGTCAAGGGATATCTCTGGGAACTTTTTGTTTTTCATCTTTCACTTTTTGCTTCATTTTACTTTTCACTGAATTTTTGTGATTTTCATTCAGTATAATTTGATGTTATTTAGATCCCCTCCCCATCCATACCTCCTCTTTGGCCCCCAGCCCAATTTAATGTACTCTATTATATATATGATAAGGCCTACCTATAGAGTCTAATTTGTGTCTTCAAATGTCCTTCAGTGTGGGTCCATCTACTGAAGACTGATTAACCTACCAAGAGTTCCATGATTGAAAGAAATGTCTCTGCCCCTCTCAGCAGTCATCTGTCACCACAATTTCCTTAGGTAGGGTTGGAACTTCACACCCACTTCCTCATGTCTATGCTGGGATATTTTTCTAGTTTGAGACTGCATGGGACTTGTGCATGGTGTCATTGTTGCTGTGACTTCATATGAGTAACTGACCAGCTGTCTGGAAAACTCTGTTTCCCTGTGGTCATCCACCACTTCTGGCTCTTTCCTCTGCCCCATTGTCTAGTGATTCTGGAGCACTGTAGGTAGAAGTTTGATATAGAAGTAGAAATTTGCAGTCTCTTGTTCTCTGCCAGTTGTGGGTTTCTGTGTTAATCACTGTTACATAAGAAAACTTCTCTGGTAAGAGTTGTGAGATGCATTAAATCTATGGATAGAACATCAAGTCATTATGAGTCAGTTTAATAGGATAACAGTTTAGTAGGAAATTAGTATTAGGTTCTCCCCTATGTCCTGTGATCTGTCTAGTCTCAGGTTCCTAAGCCTGATACCACTGTCAGGTATGGGTTCCATCCTAGGAAGCAGATCTTAAATCTAATTAAAGAGTGGTTAGTTACTCCCATATTTGTGCCACTATTGCACTAGAGGTAACTGTACAATTTTTTTTTTTTTGATCTTTTTGAGACAGGGTCTCCCTGTAGCCCCAGCTGTCCTGGAACTCACTATATAGACCAGGCTGGCCTTGAACTCACAGAGATCCGCCTGCCTCTGCCTCCCAGTGCTGGGACTAAAGGCGTGCACTGCCACGCCCAGCAACTGTACAATATTTTTTTATAATGCTCACTTTTTATGAAAAGTATTCCTAAAGCAGATGGTCTAATGTTAAAAATTGTCAATATTGTCCGGGTGCATGGTACATGTCTTTAATTCCTGCATTCGGGACACAAGGGCAGGTATATCTCTCTGAGATCTAAGCCAGCCTGGTCTACATAGAGAGTTCCAGGGCAGCTGAGGCTAAAGGAAGACCCTGTATCAACAAAACAAAATAAAACAAATTGTCAATTAATGTATTGTTTTGTAAGAAGAATAAAATGAAGCGCAGGCTGTGCTGTTCTGCTTACTCCATCGCCGGGCTCAGGGGTTTGGGCTTTAACTCTAAACAACAGAACAATGGAAGGTTCACTCTTGCCCTGCTTAGGAGAAGATCATAGGACTCTGATTTCTGTACCTGCCATTTACAGAACTCCCTCATTCTCTCAGCCACCTGCCCTCGCCTCCATGAAACCACTGACTGATAAAAAACTGAAAGACATAGTTCTTCCCTCAGTGAGACAATTTATTATAGGTGGATCACTGTGGCAATGTCCCTTGAGGTGAGATCTGAAGACTTAGGAGTGACGATCAATATAAATCTTTAGCAAAGCAATTCATTTTACTATTTTATGAGCATTTTAAGGGTAGCAATCATCCTGTCTTTAGACCAGTAAAGAACTGGCAGACCTGAGAACAATGTACTCAACATTCACTTCAGAATGTAGCAGGACTCCCCTCAATCCCAACCTTTGCTACTTTGTCATTCTTCCCAATCCTTCTCCTAAAACTCCAATTAAAACAGACATCATTTTCTAAGTCAGCCTTAAGGACTAAGAATGCAGTCCTTGCCTATAGCATGCAAAAACCCAGGCTCAATACCCAGAAAAAAAAAAAAAAAAGGCTTAATATTCTCTCTGTAACCTTATAAGTCAGACAGAATGTACTTTTTAAATCTCTCTCTTAAGAAATAGTTTAAATGATCTGCACAAATCTTGGGGGAAAATTCAATTTTCTGAGGCAAATTTATCAGTCCAGAGAAGCAGAAATAACAAGAACATAAATTTCAGCATATAATAAATATGTACATAGGTACAAAGAGATGTGTTTGTAATGTTTCTCAATTGTGGAGACCAGCAATCTGAAACTTGTAGAGCAGAGTTTCTATTCTACAGTCTTAAGGGAGAATTCCCTTCCTTAGAAATCTCAGTTTTTGCTGTTAAGGCCTTCAACTAAGTGGGTCACCTAGCCACACTATCCAGGGATATCTACTTAAAGTCAAATGATCATAATGGTCCACCATATCCCAAATTCCAGTCAATATGCCAAAAATATACACAATAATGGTCATAATCTTCACTGAGTAGAAGGAATACGCTTTACTCAGATAATTTCCCAATACTGTAATGCTCTTAAAATGATGTTCAAAGGTTTGAGGTCAGGATATTTCTGACTAGACTTATCAAATCCTCTTTTATGTTTATAAATGATCTCCCACTGAGAATCTAATATTGGTAAGCTTAAAAGTATTAGCAAATAAATCCTTTCTGTCATTCTGAAAGGTAAAATCTGGTTATCTCAACATTAAATGGTTTAAAAAGTTACGTGTGTACAGTAATTAAAAGTACCAGACTGGTAGAACTAACCTTCTTGGGTGTTTAACAGACATACTTTGAGGCCTATAATAATTTGGTCAGAGGGACATAAAGGACACTTTTTGCTCCTTGCCCTCCTAGGTTGACTAGTTCCAGGGGACTATGAGCATCTCTCGAAATGTCCTATAATGGTGGTAGTCACCTGTCCTCTTGATCAAGGAGGTTGAGGAGACCCCACCAGATGGACTTGAACCAGTGTCCAGTCTACAAAGAGGAGGGTCAACACAGAGGAATCATTTCCTCCATGCTTCCAAGCGAAGCCAACCATGGTCGAGCAGGACCTCTGACTTATCTTCACATAGGCGGAACTGGTAAAAGAAAGGAGCCAGAGGCTCCTCCCAAGCCCATGTGACCCCTGAGGAACAGATCCTCAACTGACCTTAAGAGTAAAAATAAACTGCTTTATCTGGACCAACTGTATGGCCTTAAACACCCAAAAGGAAAGTATAACCAAAGATTAAAGGGGCCAATATAATTTCTTAATAGTCCATATGCATAGCTAAAGGTTACATAACAACCAACAATGTCAGATAGGAGATACCTTCTTTTGAGTTGTTGGCCAAGGGTGGCCAAAGGGCTCTCCCAGATAGTAACCCAGCATAGAACTGGGAAAATGAACAGCAGACCCCAATCTTATCTAAAGGAATATTGACAACTGATTACTGCTAGATATGGAACAGCTGACCCTCCTAAAACAAAGACCTCTAGATAGGCTGACCAGATTCACCAGAAGGGCAAGTAGTGGGGAATGGCTGGGGGTGCCAACAACAGAGCAGACAGTAGCAGGGATACCAGAGTATAAGGGGTCTAGTGGGGGGAGGGAGGCTATGGGACGGTGCTATTTGGGAAGTGGGTATATAGTCGAATGAGATGGTTTGGGATGTTCTGTGTGATACACACACACACACACACACACACACAGAAATCAACAAATTTTTAAAAAATGTATTATATTTGAGGAGGAAGCATGGAAATTTACGTCATGCTAATTAGTAGAGGTGATAAACAATGCCACTGAAATCTGTCCAATGACTTTATAGACATACACGAGTGCCAAGGATCCAAGTGCAACCGATAATGACTAGTAATAATCAGATACATACAGATTAGAGATGCATGTGCCAACATCTCAGTGTTAGTAGCAAAACAAATGAGTCTTTCTGCAAGGAACATTATATTCTAAAATGAAATGGAGATCTTTTTTAAAGGTTAAAACCCATTCAATTTTGTGTCTTATAGG
>NW_008358774.1:4665177-4671802 GCF_000622305.1 Nannospalax galili | reverse complement strand
ATTGTATAATGGTAATAATTCAACTGTAAACCTAAAAATGGACAGCCAAATTTTGTAAGAGATGCAGCCTAGCTCAGAAAATTGTTATTGAATATGTCAATGCTGATGTAATGAAATGCTTCTTCTAAGTATGTGGTTATTAAATAAATAATTTTTAAAAAGTTATGTATGTATGCTTTCCCATTGTTATAAAGCAATCCAACTATCTCAATTAGAAGAAACTCAAGTATGTAATTTTATGGATGGGGAGCAGGGAGGGTTGAGGATAGCCTGTTTTTCACAAGAAGATAAAAAGTATATGATGGTGTAGCTGGAGGCTTAGGAGTATAGTTTGCACCTGTAATTCTAGCAATTGTGAGACAAAGACAGGAGGACTGTTGTGAGTTTCAAACCAGCCTGGGCTATATAGTACAAGACCGTGCCCCAAAGATTAAAAAAAAAAAAAAACAAAGCAAAGCAAAAAAGTATATGAAGAATTGAGGTACTAAACTATATACATTGTGCTGGCATATGTGACAAACTACAAATGTGACAAACAATTCTCCAAGATGTTCTTAAAGCAGCCTAGAGGAAGTAAATACCACGTACTTACTTATAAGGCCAAATGATGTAAGCCTGGCAGGTAAGCTTGGGGTTTGGTCCATTTTCATTCAGTCAAAGTCACATCAAATTGTCAGGAAGTGTAACTGTCAGCAACTATCCAGGGCACTAGAAGCCTTAAGCTAAATTATACAGATAAGATACAAATATATGTAGGATTTAGTAGAAAGCTTAGATGCTTTTTAAAATATGCAGATGTGAAGATATAATTGCTTTTAACAAAAAAAAGATATGAAACATTCATTTCACTTCCAAGAACCCGATATTACTACCAATCCAGTAAGCTTGTTGCTGTTTGTTTTTAATGAACACTTTTTCTCTTGGGTTTGACTGAGCTAAGGCTATAAGAGTTTAGGGAATCCTATGCAGGAAGAAATAATTCAGAAAAATGAATAGTTGGATAAACACTAATTAGGTCCCCACTTCACCTTTAAAGCCCTTTCATTTTTTATATCCACAATCTAAGCTTATGCCATGTAAATTTTACTTCAGAAAACTTCCTAATGGGGCTGGAGCGATGGCTCAGTGGTTAAGAACGCCAGTTGTTCTTGCAGAAGACCTGGATTCGAATCCCAGCACCCACATGGCAGCTAACAAGTGTCTGTAATTCCAGTCCCAGGGGATCCGACAGTCTCTTCTGACCTCTGCAGGTATTGCACGACATGGGTGCACTTACTTACACGGAGGCAATACATGCATACACATAAAATAAAAATATATATATATAAACAAAATGTTAAAAAAACTTCCTAAACACCCTAATCACACCATTACACCTTTCATCATAAGGCAAAATGGTTGTTACATGGACTAAAATCTTTGACATGTTTTGAAAAATGTTCCAGACGTGTAGTGTTAGAGTAAGGGAATCGAAATCTCTTTTTTCTTCTCTACTTGGTTCCTATGTCTACACAGGCCTGGAGAAAAACACCTGCCTCCACATCCTTGAAACAAGATGCTTCCCAGTCCCTTTACCCTCCAGAGAAAGACTTAATCCAGCTCACTAGAAAGAGATCTTGCTTGCAAACAAAAAGGCAGGCATTTATATAAACAAAAGTTGTTTGTTTTAAAAATATTGCAAGACTGAAACCTGTTCATGAATATAGTTCCAGACTGGTACATCTATAATAGAAAACAAGAAATCAGCTTGTGGGGGCTTGGGAGATGACTCAGTGGGTAAAGCACTTGTCATACAAGTATAAGGACCTGAGTTTGAATTTCCAGAACCTAAGAAACAGCCAGGCATGGTAGTGTACATCTGTAATCCCAGCATGACGATGGGGAGACAGGAGCATCAACAGAAGCTCCCAGGTCAGCTAGCCTGGTATATGTAGAGGGGGGAAAACGACCTAGAGACCCTGTCTCACACAAGGTGAAGTCCAACACTGAGGCTGTCCCCTGGACCATAGTAGGTGCAAATGCATGAGATCCTACACACACACACACACACACACACACACACACACACACACAAAGTTTTTCAAAGTAGTATTTTGTTTGCTTGTTTTGGTTTGGGAGATCAATTACAAGGCTTATGCACATTAAGTAAGAGGTCTACCTCTGGGCTCTACCCCCAGGCCTGAAAATACTTTGTAAAGCACAGACCTCTTTACAAATGGCTTGGAATACCCCGTTCACAAGTTGTCTAAATGCTTTATTTCTATTTCTGAATCATTTGTAGGATTTAGAAAGGCCTTTTGCCCCTTCCTTCCGACATTGCACACATCTCTCTTTCCAAACCTTAAGACTTACTATTATGGCTGACAATGAATTCTGTAACACCTTCAGAACACTGTGTGGCTGTAATTACGTAGAAGGTTTGGATTTTGTGTTGTACAAGTTAGTTGATGGGTGGGACCATATTCCTTCCCTCTCTGTTCTTTTCATGAGCAGCAGATACATGCTGGACTTGCTCAGTTTCTAAAAAAACTGAGATGACATCCTCGAATTTGAATTTAGGGGCAGCCAGTCCACTCAAGATTGAATGTGAAATGTCACAATGTTATTCTGTCCTGAGGCTTCACTGGATTATATGATTAAAGGGTTTTGCTATCTGAAGTCATTTGAATCCCATAGATCTCCTAGACTAAAAATAGCTTCATCTTCTACTTCTCAACTTATTCTAACACTTCTTTCAATGGGAGAGCCATCTTTTCTACTTTTGGTTCCTAATAGTGTCTGTAGCGTGTACAGTCCCTTATAGAGTATCTGGAGATACAGAGAGATATATATTTACAAGGTGGCTTAAAAGTAAAAAGCCACTCTCAAAAAAAAAATCTGGATTTATTTTTAATGCTGGGTATACCAGTACATAATAAGACTCATAGAAGCCCACCTGCCTCTTCCTCCTGTGTGCTGGGATTAAAGGGATACACCACCACACCCAGCCTAAATTATTAAATTTTTAATGAGATATAAAACCTAAATTACAACCAACCCTGGCTTGCATATTTCATTTCCTTAGGGAGAAATACGTCTCTTGCACATGTTCCTCACACAACCAGGATAGGCTTTCATAGCTTAAGAAAGTTAGTGACTTAAAAAAAAAAAAAGTTAGTGACTAAAATTAGTGACTTTAATAATGAGATAGTTTACTGATGTACTTTGTCTCAAGAAGCCCACATTGTCTCTGCTCTCATGAAAGCCTAGTGGAAGGTGAGCAGCACATGCTTCCTAGAGTCTATCTACTGTGGTGATAATGAGGGCGTTAACTCAAATGGGTCTGGGAAGCCCCCCACCTTTACCATTCAAAAAGAATGGAAATCTCTTCATGGCTTAAACCAAATAAACCTTTGTAGTAATAATATTTTAAGAAAGAACTTAATAAAAACACTTTGTAAAATGAAAATGAGTCAAGAAGTTCTGCCATTGGAGCTTAACTCAATGATACAACACTCTCCAAGCATTCTCATTAACCAGTATTGAGCAATGCTCTAGTAGAACATTTTGACAGATGAAAAGCTGCTTTGATGACACCTTTTATACTTGGTCCTACCTGGGACAGTGAGATCACACAGCTACAATTAGGTCTGAATCAGCACTGCATTCCAATGCCTTCATTATGATGAGCTCACCACTTTAGGTAAACGCGTGCTTAAGGGAGAAACTTGGCATGCCAGGGTATGCCCATCTTTGCATGGTGACACAGTACCAATGCTTAGTAATAACAAATACTTCATACTTATGCTGTGCCAGAGACTGCTCTAAGTTCTTTCTATATATTAACTTGTTTGATTCCTGAGAGCATAGTAGTATTATCCTCAATTTTGAAAAAGAAGACATTAAGGTAGAGAATGGTTGGTTAAGTGGTTTGTCAAGATCCCACAAGCGATAAGTGGTGGAGGGAGGACTGGAACTCAGGCAGCCCCAGTGTTCTTGCCCTGAACAATAGTATTATTCCTGAGCAGCCTGAGTTTCAAGAGTAAGACGTTGCTTTGTCCTTGAAAGATCTGGCTTTATATTACATTGTTTTCAGTGCAATCTTGAGGTAAAACCACAGACACTCTCTTTTTCGGGGTCAGTTCTTTTTATTTTGGCCCTAGACTTTATGTTTATGCATACAAGGTTAAGCTACAAGGAGAAAAGAACCAGGAAATCAGGGTCGCCAAAGATTAGTCCTTAATGGATAAACTTCAAATGCAACACTGAAGTGCCTCTAGCTGGTCAGTATGTAGAGTCAGATACTAATTGGAGGTGAGATCTGAAGTGTAAAGAATCCTGCTGAGAAAAAAGCTTCAAGTGAAAAGAGCAAGGGCACCTGCTGAACTTCGGATACCACTGCTCCTACTGGGAAGGAGAGCAGAGCAAAGATTAGCTTAATGACTACCAGCATCCAGGCATAAGGGAGGACCAAAGGAGATGGCATACAGGAGGTCACAACCTGTCAGCTATTCACAGATAACAGGAAACAAGGGCTGGTGATTAGAGGTCACGGGGTCAGCCAGGAAGCTCTCTGGAAGGGGTAGACAAAATACTGTCTACCAACCCCAAATTAACCTTTCTCTATTCTGTAGGCAGAAGGCGGCAGTGTGAAAGGTAGAAAACACAAAACTGATTATCTAATGCTTTGTCTAGATTCACATTTATATATAAACGTGCCTAAGCACACCGAGTGAGTATATATCCATCTATGAGAATGTATTATATTTTCACATCTATATATATTTTTTTAAGTTTTGGGGGCTAGAAAAGGAAGAAATGGAATGAACTCTACTATAGAGTCAGGGTAACAGCCATTGGGATTTTCTGGGTAGTTACAGTAAGCAAGGTATAACTGATACCTCCGAACTAAGCCTACCAAGATGGTCACATGGAAGAACACCAGGCAGGAAGTGGACTGAAACCAGTTCTCAGCACTGATTGCACACAGGAACCACCTGGGGAGTTTTAAACCCTCTGCCACTTGGCTCCCTACCGATAATTGCCTAGGTCATGCCTGGGCACTGTGGGAGTTAAAGGTCCCCAAGTGATTTTTAATTCTTTGCCAAGACTGAGAGCCATTGATCTGAAACAATAGTGCTCAGGCACATAAGCTCAGTAACTGTCTCAACAACATGACCTTCTGCCCAAGGAATGAGCCATATTCAAATGACTGTACCAGGGCTGTGGTTAAGGGTGCCACTGTGCTAATTTAGAGCATCTGTCATGAATAGAAGCCAATCCGGCTGGAAGGTGGAAAGCAGGTACTGTCTGTTGTGTCTGCCACATTGAAGACATGGGTCAGGAGCTTCGCAGAACCACAGTCTTAGATTAAAATCTTGAAAAGCAGCCAAGCTTTCTGCAATAGGACTCCATCTTATTTACAGCCAATCATAATGCATTTCAGTGCCACCCAGCAAGCTTGGTGTTGTAGGTGAGGCCACAAAAAGAAGGGGTTCTTTCTAGAATTTCACCTTGAAATTTAAATTTACCCTAGAGTATAGCTTCTTTTCTATATTCAATATCATGTCAGTGATACAAGTTTTGCACACAGAAAATTATGTCATAGTAAAGAAAGGTTCTATTTACCAGAAAGCCAATGTAAAAATATTTTATTTATTATTTTTAATTTTTATGTGTATGAGTGTATGAGTGTATTATCTGCATTTTTAAGTGTGCCTATGTGGTGCAGTGCCTGCATAGGTCAGAAGAGGGCATTGGATCCCCTAGAACTAGAGTTATGGACTGTTGTTAGTCACAATGTGGATGCTGGGAATTGAACCCCAGCCCTCTGCAAGAGCAGCTAGTGCTCTTAACCACTTTCCAGCCCTCAGAAAGTCATTTTTTTTTTTTTTTTTTCCGTCTTTTTGAGACAGGATCTCCCTGTAGCCCCAGCTGTCCTGGAACTCACTATGTAGACCAGGCTGGTCTTGAACTCACACAGATCTGCCTGCCTCTGCCTCCCAAGTGCTGGGATTAAAGGCGTGTGCCACCACACCAGGCCCAGAAAGTCAACTTTTAAAAGGTTTTGGGGGGCTGGAGAGATGGCTTAGTGGTTAAGAACACTGGCTGTTCTTGCAGAAGACCTGGGTTCAAATCCCGGCACCCACATGGCAGCTAACAACTGTCCATAACTCCAGTTCCAGGGGATCCAACAACCATCTTCTGACCTCCTCAGGCATTGCACGACACGGATGCACTTACCTACATGTAGGCAATGCACACATACACATGAAATAAAAATAAATAAAATGTTTTTAAAAAGGAGGTTTTGGTAGAAAGCTACAGATGTCCCATGTGGTAATACCCGAAACTTAAAAATACAGATTTTACTAATGATACTTACACAGTGCAGTTCATTAACACAGTGCAGAACATTAACTGGAGGAAAGACAGCATGTTTAGCAAATGGTGCTGGCAAAACTGGATCTCCACTTGTAGAAGAATGAAACTAAACCCCTATCTTTCACCCTGCACAAAAGTCAATTCCAAATGGCTCAAAGACCTCAATGTAAAGCCTGAAACTCTGAAACTCTTAGAAGAAAACGTTGGGAAAAACCTACAAGATACAGGTGTAGGAAAGGACTTTCTAAACTGGACACCAATA
>NW_008358774.1:4655605-4662660 GCF_000622305.1 Nannospalax galili | reverse complement strand
CATATTCAGTTCCTAGCACCTACATGGTGGCTTACCCCTGATGGTAATTCCAGTTCCAGGAGATCCGACTTCCTCTTCTGATCTCCTCAGGCATTGCACGACACGGATGCACTTACCTACATGTAGGCAATGCACACATACACATGAAATAAAAATAAATAAAATGTTTTTAAAAAGGAGGTTTTGGTAGAAAGCTACAGATGTCCCATGTGGTAATACCCGAAACTTAAAAATACAGATTTTACTAATGATACTTACACAGTGCAGTTCACACATGGCAGATACACTTCCTACTTTGCGCTCTGCTTTGTTTGGTGTTCCTGTGTCTGCACTATCTGGGCAGTTGTGCCAATCCTCTTGTGCATTTTCTCATTATTTCTCTTTCAACTTGTTTTTAAAATTAATTTAGCATACACAGTGCTATTATACTTTTAATTCATCTCCCTCTCCTATTTCCTACATTCAAAGAGCCTCCCACTCTGCTTTCATATCACATGAATCCACTACTAACACCATCCCCACAGATTACTTCCTTCTTTCTCATGGTCCCCTTTCTACTTTGTTTTTTTTTTTTGTCTTTTTTTTTTGAGACAGGGTCTCATGTAGCCCAGGCTGGCCTCAAACTATGCAGTCAAGGCTGGCACTGAACTCACTCTGTAGCCAAGGCTGGCCTTGAACTCCTGATCTTCTGCTTCTGTCTCCCAAGTGCTGGGACTGCAGGTGTGCATCAAGTCCTGCTTCTACTTTCAACACACACACACACACACACACACACACACACACACACACCCCTACCTATATTATTCCACATCTGAGAGAAAATGTGGTGTTTGACTTTCTGAGTCTGGTTTATTTCATTTAACATAAAAATCTCTAGTTCTATCCATTTTCTGCAAATGTTATGATTTCATTTTTTATGGCTAAAAATATTCCATTATATATATATAAACATTTCTTTATTCATTCATCTCAATAGACATCTAGGCTGGTCTCGATAGACATTTAGCCTAGTTCCTTTGCTTAGCTCTTTTGGCTAGTGTAATAATAAACATGGATTTCATAAGGAGCTCTGTAGGTGCATCAAAGAAGAAGAATTATTGAATGTAATTAAGTCTTACTTATGTTGGTTTGTTTATTTTTCTAACATTATTTCATATTGTCAAGAACATATTACTCTTCAAATTAAAATTCAAAGTGGTAGGCTAGGGGGTGTGGCTTAGTGGTAGAACATTTGCCTAGTATGCAAGAGGCCCTGGGTTTGATGCCTAGCTCTATAGGAAAAAGAAAAAGTAGGGGCTGCAGAGATGGCTCAGTGGGTGAGTTTACGCAGCAAGAATGAAGACCTGAGTTCGATTCTCAGCAACCATGTTAAAGATGGGTATGGCCACATGCACCTGTAATCCCAGCACTACAAGTGGCCAAGACAGGAGGACTGCTGGGGCTTGAGGGAACCAGCCTAGCTCTAGGTCCAGAGACCCTGTCTCTAAGGAATGAGGTACTCAGTGACAGAGCAGGGCAGCTGGTGATGTCCTCTGACTTCCATGCTCACATGCACAGTTGCATGGACCTGCATGATTTGCACACACCACACTCATATACATAACGGAAAAGAAAAAGAAATATAAAAAGAAGTAAAAAATCAAAGTGACACCGAATAAAAAGAAAATCTCATTCTCTTCAATTGGTTATTTCTCAAATTTAAAAAGATATTAAGGAAAATAATATTTAAGAAACAGAAAAAAAGTCAAATGTCATTTACATGTGTAAACAGCTAAAGCTTAGCATTGCAAGACCTGAGTTATTAAAGAGGTAGAAGGCAACATCATTGAAAAAAAAAAAAAAGACTTTGAAACTGGAGACAAGAATAAACCTAAGTACTGCTATGTAAGCACACAGACCCTTCATCACTGATGGAAATGAAGTGCCTGATGACAGAGTAAGACCTCACAAAGTACTGCAAATACACTTCATTAACTGAAAACTAGTATCAAGGATTCACCTTGATAATACACACTGTGCCAAAAAGAATTAGGAACCAGGGTCATAAGACAAGTTATCTGACCATATTTCCAATTTTCTAACACTAAAGTTACTTCCAAGGTCTAGAAAGCTTTATCTCAAGGGATTAGAAGCCAGACGCATTTAAGAAGAGAGAGATGGAACCAGCATGGGATAAGCTATATAAAAGCACTTCAGCCCATAATCCACTCAGAAGGAAGCCTTCACAAGAAATAAGAAAGGTTATAGGGATCAAAGAAATGGAAGAGAAGGTCAAGATTGGAGCCAAATAAAAACTCCAGGGCTGGGACTGTACGAGGCCGGGGCAGAACACTTGCCTAAAATGAACAAGGTCCTGAGTTCAGGCCCCAGCACCATGAAAAAACTCACCCAAAACTCCTCATTTTACCTGGGCTCTGGGATCAACACTACCTGAAAGATTTTCTAATTCCAGAGTGTTGTTACCACCAAACAGATAGACATCTCACTTTGAGGTGGTAACACTGTTTTACTTAAAAAAAACACTTGGTGGAATGGCTAAAATGAAAAACCTCAAAATCAACAATGTTACAAATGTTGATGAGGACTCAGAGCAATTATAATTCACATAGCATACTTATAGAAATATAAAATTGCATAGCCACTCTGGAAAAGTGTGGCATTTTTTTATACAATCACACATAAGACATCTGTTCTTAGGTATTTGCATTAAGTGGAAACGGAGACAAAAACCAGCATACAAGTCTTTAAAACAGAATTTTTCCTCCTTTCCAAACCTGGGAATAACTCAATGTCCTTCTGTGAGTGGATGGAGAAACACTCAGGTACTTGCTCCCAAAGGCAAGCTATTCTTCAATGAAGAAAGAATTGCCAATATGAACCCCTGCATGCTTGAATCTCAAATGCATTAGGCCAAGTGGAAAAAACCCAGATGGAGAAGGTTACATGTGTATGCTTCCACTTCCATGACATTCTGGAAAAGATCAAACCAATGCCAAGCAGATCAGTGAGTGGGAAGAGTCTCAATCCAAAGGTGTGGCCTGAGAGAGTTTGGTGGGGAGTGACAGAACTCTTCTGGATTTTTAGGGACTTTAGGGATTTATAGGGATAATTCTACATTTAACTAAAGTCGACTGTACACCAAAGAAAAACAATGTTATGCAATAAAATGCAAATCTTTAAAAAACCCTCCACTTGTTCATGGATTGTCCATGCGTTTTCCTTTTTCCAGGAATCTTTATGGAAGGGCCTACTGAGCTATCCTTTCTTCCCCACTGCACATTCATCTATTAATTATTTGTAATCAGGAACACCCCAACACTTGGACCAAAACCTGAAATTCCTCTTCTGGTCATGGTGAGTGAAGCAATGACTGACATGGCTCCAAAGCAATGACTTTAAATTTTTTAATTCAGTCTTAGAATCCTCAACCTTTCTGTCCCTCTCAGCAGGTGTGGGCATCCCTCACGTCTCCATCTGCCTTTTCTGGCCCGTCTTCCTCCATGCTTTGAATATTGTCTCATCCTTCAGCAGCTTTTCTTTCTGATCTCTTCCTGCTCCCAAGGCTTCAAGCATTATCCCTTTTTGGAAGGACTTGTAGACACGACCTCTATTTTTCTAACTGACTACTTGATATCTCCATTAACAAATCTCTTTTGTACCACAATTTTTCATGTGTAAGGCAGACTTCTCTCTGTCCCCACTTTTTACCAAACCATGTCCTCCTCATTAATATGTTCATGCCAAGCTTAAACCAATGAGCCAAATTCAAAGTGTAACATCACACCACCTTTATATCTCTGCAGAGTTCTGAACTAACCATTCTCCCATGTCCCCTGCCATGCCAATGCCTGCCTAGATTTCTCCAGTAACTTCAAAGTTGGTGTGTAGATCACTGAACTCTTGTCTTCAATCCATCCTGTAGCCAACATGCCTACTCTGAATGGAGGCCCTCCTAAACAGAATGATCACTTCCCGGTCTCCATTATAAATCTGGCTTATATACTGTCACCACTCCAAGCACACTCTTCCCAAAGCAGCAAAACTCAGTAGAAAAGGTCTTCCCTACATAAAGGGAGTGTTCATTTGTTAAAGGCACAGCAGAGCTCTTTTGCTAGAATGGGCAATCAAAAGACATGAATCACTGGCATAGAAAATTCCCTGGTTAACTATTCTTCAATCAAGATATGCTATTCCCTGCCCACAGAATAATGTTCCAAACTCTTAGCTTGGCCTTTGGTCCTTCCATGATTTGGCCACAATGCACCATCATTCCTAGCTGATCTTCCAGGACATTCACTTTGAGCCTTACACATTTTCAAGATGACCACAATTTTGCTCTTCTCCACAGCTGCATCTTCATTTCTCTCCCTTTCCTCTCCTCATCTAATTTTATGCATCATTTACCCACTCACTGTTTAAAGTTTAACTTAAGAGCTATCCACAGAAGGTGCTCCCAGAGGACCACAGCCAGAAGCAATCTTTCCTCCACTGAACCCCTCACAACCTGCAATTATTTGCTTGTGGACTTTGTGTTTCTAGGTAAATTCAAGTATCATATCCTTCCTTCTAGCCTCCATAGTTTTAATAATCTATAGAAATACATATTCGTGGTCAAATTATTCTAAGCCTCAATATTTTCTTTTTCTCTTTCTTTCTTTCTTTCTTTCTTTCTTTTCTTTCTTATTTATTTATTTTTTGGTCTTTTTGAGACAGGGTCTCCCTGTAGCCTGGAATTCGCTATATAGACCAGTCTGGCCTTGAACTCACAAAGATCCCCTTGCCTCTGCCTCCCAAGTGCTAGGATTAAAGGCATGTGCCACACCCATCTTATTTTCATTTCTTTTTAAAATATATTTTTATTTATTACTTTTATTTTATGAGTATGAGTGTATTGCCTGCATGTATGTGAGTGCACCTGTTTGTACAATGCTGGGTCAGATGAAGGCGTCGGATTCACCTGGAACTGGAGTTAAGGACAATTTGTAGCCACCATGTAGGTGCTGGGAATCGAACCCGGGTCCTCTGGAAGAGTAGTCAGTGCTCTTAACCACCGAGCCATCTCTCCAGCCCCTATTTTCATTTCTTTTACCAACACAAGATCTGAGATTTTAAAAATCCTTTGAATGATTCACTTTCAGATATTATGACACAAAGATGTTAGAATTCTTTTTAGAGACCATGCCATGCATGCAAATCAGCGTTTCTTACACATGCTAACTAATGATAGCACATAAGTGCATGCTCCTGAGCGGGACCCCCTAATGTTAATGCTTCACTCTACTTAGCTAAGTGTCCTACATGGTGAATGTAAAGTCTACCCTGTGAAAGAAGCACCTCCAGTTATCAGGACCTGAATTTCAAAAGGGATGGATTTAATACCATATCATAGTCTGAGCTGTTACTTTATAGGTTTATTTACAGATATTTAACGTAGAACCTTCGAGCTAAGTGAGACCTTAAAGATCACTTTTTATTTTGGAAAAATTCACTGAAGGGGCAGGATCAAGATAGAAAAGGAAGTCCATGTTCTTCCCTCAGATCCTGCTAAAGAGAAATAAAAGCCCAATTGCAGATTCCAAGTAATTTTTCCCAAAAGAATGTCAATAGAATTCACAAATTATAGGCATTAATTTATCCCCTTGTAGGAATATCACAAATTAATCAAAAGCAGCTTTAAATGTAATTCAGTAGTTTTTTGTTTTTTTTTTTAAAGGTTAGCAAACTGGGGAAGTAGCTCTGTACAATAATTTTTTCACAGCTCTTCACAATTAATGCACAAAATTTGGGCATAGATAGTTTTGTGACTGCTCAAAATAACAGCCTGAAAAAGGGCTTGACATCCTCTAGTGGTGAAATAAAATACTTGTTTCCAAGGCATTTTCTTTTTTCAGTTCTTCCTTATCTTTGACTATGGACAAAAAAGAAATGTTTGGTCTCAAGAAAGATGAACATTTTATCAAAAGAAATGTCATCACTATGCATGAGTAAAAAATAAACATATACCCATAGAAATGGGTTTTGAATGTTGGATATATGTAATACCTTTTTTTCTCTTGAGACAGACCCTAAGAGACAGACCCTAGGGTCTCCCTGTAGCCCCGGCTGACCCGGAACTTTCTAAGTAGATCAGTGTGGCTTTAAACTCACAGATTCGCCTGCCTCTGCCTCCCAGGTGCTGGGATTAAAGGCATGCACCACCACGCCTGGCTGGATATATGTAATACCTTTTAAATAAGGACTATGCCAACAAAGTTCAACCCATCTGCTACACATATGCATATAAATCCATAGGCATATAAGTTTGAACATATCACAGCCACTGTTTTTACAATAACTTTAGTTTACAATCTGAAGTACCCTAAAATTACAATCCTCTGCATGGGGACACAAAAATTAAAAACTATTTAAAGTTGAGCTCTACCTCAAAATAATTAAATCTAAAAAAATAAACCACAAAATGAATCCTTCCAGAAATGGTGTCATTTTTAGCTGAGAGTGATGGATTACACTGTAATCCCAGGACTTGGGAGGGTGAGGTGGTGAGGCAGGAGGATCCTGAGTCTGAGGTAAGCCTGGACTAACATGGGAAGACCCTGTCAAAAAGCAAAAACAGAAACAAAAATAGAAAGAAATGTGGCCGCTTGAGATGATAATTTTCATCTCTTGATGGCAATAAAAGACAGGTCAAGGTACCCCTCTCCATAAAAACCACACACAAAACTCCATATAAGCCTATGGCTTAAAAATAATGAATTGCAGCATTTGAACATATATAATGTACGTTAATATGAAGCAGAAGTTCTACATCAGGTCATAGGTCACATTTTAAGTATATGGAAGAACTTAAGTTGTTAACATTCAAGCAACCTCACTTGTTTTCTCAAAATAGTGTTACCTAGATTTTAATGGTCAGCATATGCCTATATATGGAGACTGTCTAAAAAAAAAAACAACCAAACCAACTAAACCCCAAATACTCCTTACATTTTCTTTCTTTAGCATATACTGGCACAGGTGTTTATGAGTACAGTAACAGTGATCCAGGGCTAGAAAAA
>NW_008358774.1:4654232-4655559 GCF_000622305.1 Nannospalax galili | reverse complement strand
TAAAATGTGTTCATTGGTATTTGAAGTTTCTAGACAAAGATGTGGAAGAATTGTTTACTAGAAGGTAATGACAGCTGATCAAATTCCACTCTTAAAAAGAGGCTATTTTGGGCTGAAAAGCTGGCTAAGTGAGTAAAGGCAGTTGCCACTAAGCCTGAGTTTGATTCCCCAGAACCACATGGTAAAAAGAGAGAACCAACTCCTATAAGTTGTCTTCTGATCTCCACACGAGCTGTGGCATGCAAACATCCTCCCCTGGGGAAAATAAATGAATGTAATAACAAAATATTTCAGTGGCACATGGTTGATTTGTGTATAAATTGTTAGATACATGGCCAGTTCATTCCTGAACATGATCAGGCACAGAATATACTACAGTTTCAAGTTCATTTATGTCTGAACAAGTTGTTCCAATACGATCTATAAAGCATAAATTGATGCCAATTAAGCCACTATAACAATTTTGTTCCAGAAACTGTTACCTGTCCTTTATTCACACTCAAGCCTGACCTTGATTGGGGTGACCTGATCCAGTATCCAGCTCATCAAGTTCCCCAAAACAACTACTCAGGCATGTCTTCTCCACCCAAACCAAAATAATGATCACTGATTTTTCACATTAACACATAATCAACCTCCCTTCAGGAGACTTAAAAACAAATTCCACACACCTACCTTGTCAGGTACTCTTGGCTAAAGGCATAAATCATTAGATTTTGGTACAATAGCAGATACATAATTGGCAAATACTGTTAAATTCTATGGACCTTGCATGTTAAAATAAACATGCCATCTAAACCAGTATCCGGTATGTGTGTGTGGGGGGTGATTCTTGCACTTAGAAAACAATTATTTCTGATTGTGGGTGTATAGAAGAAGTAACAGCTTGCAACCACGGGAGTCTGCAACTTATTTCTTCAAAATAAGAAAGCTCCTCACTGCCCCCATCCCAAGTGTAGGAAGGTACAAGCAGCAGCTTACTGGCCAGGAATAGAACACGGGGGGGGGGGGGGCGGGGGGAGAGTAGGATTTGCAATACAATCTCTGAAGAGAAGAAAAAAATCAAGGTGGGGGAACCCAGCCAAACTTGACTTCTCATCGCGGAGAGATGGGTACCAGCAGAAAGACTTGCTGCTTGTCCCGAGCGTGTGAGCCCTGTCTCCGCGCGTCTGCGGTGGCGGTGGCGGAGGCAGATCCTCCACAGTGAGGCCTGACGGCCCATTCTGGGCCGCAGCGCCAAGTTCCCGCTGCGGGTCCGGGTAGTACCGAACTCCGAGGAGTCGAAACTCTCAGGACCGCGCTCGGTCCCTGCGGGGAGGGTCGGGGT
>NW_008358774.1:4647640-4654027 GCF_000622305.1 Nannospalax galili | reverse complement strand
CCCGGCCCGCCTCCACCTGTTGTGGGCACCGCGGCCGCGGCCAGCGCCCTCGGCCGTGGAGGACCGCGCGGACCCCGAGAGTCGCCGGCGTAGGGAACCACTACGTTCCCGTCCACTCCCGCGACCCCCGCCCGCCCGGGCTGCGCGGTCACCTCGGTCGCTCTGCGCAGCGCCGTCGCCGCCCCTGTGGCCGTCGCCACCAGCTCCTTGCTCCGCCATGGTGCTCCGATGACGCGCCCCGAGAGCCGCTCCGCCCTCCTCCTCGTCTGGGCTCCCGCGGGGGCCCCCGCCTCCCGGCCCGCAGCCCAGACAGGTGAGCCGAGGCTGGGGCGGGCGGTGGGCGGGGACTCCGAGCGCAGCCCCGAGGCCGCAGGGCCCGGCGAGCCCTCTCGCGGGCAGGTGCGGCGCAGCAGCCGCTCCCAAGGCCGCGGGAAGAGTGGCGCGCGGAGCTCGGCGGCCTGGCCTCGTGGCTCCAGGAAGCTGCTCCCGGCACTCGGGCTGCCCGAAGTCGGCCGCTGGGAGCGTGCGATAGCACTGTCCGCTGGGAACTCTGATGCCTCCGGGTCGGTTTCGGCTTCGTGGGGACTAGAGATGACTGAGACCGCCACGGGAGAGCACCGGGTGATGCCACGTGGAGAGCCGAAGTTCACCCGCTGGGATTCTGGTTCCCGCAGCGCTTTTGGAAGCCCTGGCTGGCTCGGTCTTCTCACCAGGCTTGCGGGTGTGATAGCCCCGGGACCCACGTTGGTGGAACCTGCGTGGCCTGGTGTGGTTTTTCTTACATTTGGTTTCCTATTAGTAAACTATCTTGTGACTGCTCTTGCTCAGAAAGACCAGGGGGTAGGGGAAAGGCTTTGCTTTTTTTTTTTTTCAAAAGAAACATTATTAACCATTGAGAAATAAATTTATGCCCAAACAGGCAAAAAACAAAAAAAACAGAAAAACAACCCAATAAGCAACAAAATGCTGATGGGAGGGGGAGTGACCTACATAAGTGGAAACTTAAGGAACAAAAGAGAAGCAGCCAACCAGTTATGCCTAGTCACACAGAAAGACAGGTCCCCAACTCTGTTGGCTGCTACAGTTTAAAGTCTGTTCAAGGACCCCAGGAAAATGTATTGGGCATCCAAGAGTATCGGAACAGTGTCACAATCTTTATTTTGCAAAAGCTGCCACTCCAAGCCAGGAGTAGACTGCATCATTTCATTTACAGGTGTCTAGTTAAGTGGAGGCTTGGCTAAAGGACCATTCTGCTATGGGCTGTGGTTATGGATTTACCTCTGGCATCATCCCCACAGTGGAAGAGGCAAGCTGAACATTGAACAGTGTGATAGTCCTGCGTTATATTCAAGTCTCAGGACACTTTGGATCAGTAAAAATAAAGCAACAGGTAGGCAAAGGAAGCTTTGTAGGCTTGAACCTCTGAAAAAAAGTATTTTACTCCATGAAATTTACAAGAGTTGGACACTTTTCTTTGAATATCACAAAGACTTTGCTTAATTTGGTTGAACTGTTTGACCTTCAGAGAAGGAAAAGAAGTTTGTTTTCAGCCTTCCAGTAAGCCATCATTGTTTATACTAGGTATGTGGATTCCACCTTAGTCCCAGCACTGGGAAAGCTAAGGCAGAAGGATCACCCAGAGTTTGAGGCCAGCCTGGGCTACAGAGTGAGACCCTGATTCATGAAACAAACAGAAGGTTATCCATGTGCTTTGTTCTGTTACATTTGGTTTGGTGTGTGCTTTTGTCTGTACTCCCAATTCTTTTGATAACTTGTGTTTCAGTCTGTCCCAAGCTTAACAAAAGTACATGCAATAAGGAGACCAAAATCCTCCACTTAGGCTCTGGACAGACTCCTTGTGCCAAATCTAATGCACAGTGTCTGCTGCACAGTGTATTGTTAATGTGGAGAATGGATGACATCTGTTAAATGTCAGGCACCATCACACTGTCCTTTAAGTTGTACTCTACTTGGAACACAGAAGCCATCTGCCTTGAGCTCTCACATCCAACTCAGAAGCTCTCTAAATCCTCATGCTTCCCCTTTCCAGGGGAGGAGCTGAACCTCTGGCACCATCTGTTTCCCTTCTGCCTCCTTGGAAGCCTCCTGCCTCTTCTCCCTATTCCCTGGATGCCCCTCCACCCAGGACCTTTTGATTCTGAGTTTCTTCTCTTGACCTCCCAACCCTCCAGAACCTACTGTCGTATGTTTTGTTCAACAAAGGTAATAAAAGTATGGACTTGCTTTTATTAACGTTGCTTTTTTTAAAAAAAATAAAATATGTAGGGTTTTTTTTTTTTTCTTGTTCATCTATTAAAAATTTTCCAAGTCACAAAATCAACTTGCTGAGTGTTTTTTTAATCAATTGTTCCCCTGGGACTTCTGATTTTTGTTTGGTTTGGGTTTTGGTTTTTTGAGACAGAGTCTCACGTAGCCCAAGTTGACTTCAGACACCATGAGGCTGGCCTTGAACCCCTGATTCTCCTGCCTCCACTGATTGATTGCTGGGATTACAGGAGCCTATACCTGCAGTTCCTCCAGATACTCTGTAGACTTGATCCTACACATCCTCCATTTACCCATGGATAACTAGGATTTTCTCATTCCTTGGTGGAGTCTTTTTGTCTCCTTTGTTGACTTTAAGGCACCTCTTCCAGTTTTCTTTTGAGATTTTGAGATTTTTACTCTCCAAATTTTAGGCCAGAAATTTCCTCTACTTTGTCTCTTGTGTCCCTCATTTACTATAACTCCCCCTAGCTGACTTTCAAATCCAGAATGTAAACCCTTGACCTTGGTCTCAACCTTCTCCAATATTCTTTTAATTTTTAAAAAAGATGTTATTTTCAATTTTGTGTATGCATGTGTGCCTGAGTGTGGGTTTGTACGCATGAGTGTAGGTGCCCAGTGAGGCCAGATTCTTTGGATCCCCCTGGGGCTGGAGTTACAGGCAGTTGGGAGCACCCCTTATTTTATTTATTTAGGTTTTTTTGAGGCAAAGTCTTCCTATAGCCCTGGTTGACATGGAACTTGCTATGTAGACCAGGCTGGCCTCAATCTCACAGAAATACACCTGCCTCTCCTTCCCCAGCGCTGGGATTAAAGGCATGTGCCACCACACTTGACTTATTTTATTTACTTTTTTTGTTTGTTGCCTTTTTCATTTTTGCAGCCCCTTATTTTATTATTATTTTTTGATCTACAAAATTTATTTTTTTAAGAATATTTTTATTATTCTAAAGAAAGGAAAATTTTAACACATTTTTCCTGAAATAAGTTGAAGCAGGTTATATAAAAATGTATATACAATGAAGTTTAAAGATGGAAAAATGGGTATAAGAAATTGAAGACCAAAACTGGGCATGGTGGTACATGTTCTCAATCCTAGCACTTGGGAGGCAGAGCCGGGCAGATCTCTGTGAGTTCAAGGTTAGCCTGGTCCACTCAGCAAGCTCCAGGCCATCTGGGGCCACAGGGAAACCCTATCTCAAAAAGACCAAAAAAGAAAAATAGGAATAAGAAATCAAAGACCAAAGGATTTGCCAACCATGGGGCCAACTTTGGTGGAATAATGAAGGTTTCCATTAGCTCTGTTCTTCTTCTTTTTTTTTTTTTAATCCTGAGTGGGTGCCCCCCCCCGCCTCCCCAATTTATGGCTGCCCTGGAAAGTCCACACTCAAATATAGATCCTGTGACTTCCTGACAACCACACAAAATGGCGAGGGAGGTACCTCATGGCATTCTCACGCAGCCCCTTATTTTAAGAGAGAGGAGAGAGAGGTTCGTGAGTACATATGTATGGATTGTATGGATGTGTGGAGGTTAGAGGACCACCTCTAGAGTTCTTTAGGGCACTGCCCACCTTGTTCTTTGAGATAAAGTCTCGCATTTGACCTGGAGTTAGTTTCTAGGCTGGGTGGTCAGAAAGCCCCAGGGATCTGCCTGTCTCCACCTCTCCAGTACTAGGATGTCACCAAGCCTGGCTTTTTTTATATGGATTCTGGGAATTAAACTCAAGTCCTTCTGCTTATGAAGCAAGTACTTTACCAACTAAGTTATCTCCCTGGCAATATTCTCTGAACAACTCTATCAGGATACTCTGCCATGAATTCAATATATCCCCAACATCTGTTCTAAGCTTCCTACTTTAGAATCCTCTTATTTACACTGGTTCAACATTTATGCTGTCCTTTCCCTTGTCATCACTGCCCATAGTTCTCAAATCTTTGCAATTCCTTCATGCCACTGTCTCTCTACTAGCCTGACTCACACTGGACTGTCATTCACATCTGAGACAGGCTTGTAACTGCTCTGTCCTGTTCAGTTCTTCTTACTTCACCTTACATCATGTCACTAGATTAATCATCTAATACACAACCACTTTACACACCTCACCCTTGCTCAAAACCCTTTGATTCCTCATTTCCATGTAATTAGATGTTAACCCTACTGCTCCCTCCCCATCTTCAGTCCCTACTAGGTCCCTGAGCTTGCTATCTCTCTCCTTCATTTCTAACTTTTGCCTCCATAATTCTCCTTTCTAGCCAATGGAGTTACTTTCTCCAGAGAACCTTTCAGATCCTCCTTCTAGACTGTTTTCTGCTCAAGGTGATTCCCTGGTCCTGTCTTACTGTCATCTTCACTGAAAGGCCAGGGTTAAAGTCTACCTCTTACACAAAGTCTTCCACCTTCCCTGGCTCACATTTGGTCTACCCTCTGAATGTCAGCAGCAGTTGCTAGCTTTGAAACTTGCCCAACCTATGAAACTTGGGAAGATCTATTGCAGATCTGGGTCTTTAACCTGATACACATTTTTGTTGGCAGGGAATTGTCTTCTATTTTTTTCTCTACAGTTTCCATAAAGTCTGGAACTGTCGATTAGTTTATTTGATCACAAATTGCAAATGTCCTTGCTAACATTGTGTGCACTGTCTGCATGTGGTGGGCATCATGAATCTATTGTTTGTGTTGCTATCGGGCCTCACTCACCGTAGGCATTCACATGGTGAACAATAATTCCTCATTGTCTAACTCCTCTATGTAATGAATGAAACAAAGTATGCAATGACTGAATTTGGAGGTGACCAAAATGTCATTAAAAGGAAACATTGGATCTACTTCTCCCTGAAAATTCCCATTTTATTTCTTACTGCCATCACTACCCCTGCATATCTTCTGTTCCAAACCAGCTCCACGGCTCAGCTCTCAACCCTCACTTCTTAGAAAGCTTTTCTTCATCCCCTCTTGCAGTTAGATGTAACCATAGTACTTCCTAACACCACTTTTGACTCACCTCTGATACAGGGCTTGAGGGGCAAGAAACTGTCTTACTTATCATCATAGTACTTATTTATTTATTATTGTGTGTGAGTCTGATGTATGTGGGCATGCATGCCATAGCACACTTGTGGAGGTCGGAAGAAAACTTTGTGGAGTTGCTTCTCTCTTTTGACCTTATGTGGGTTGTGGGGATTGAACTCAGATCACCAAGCTTGCTCAGCAAGCACCTGTACTTGCTGAGCCCTATCATTGGTCTACAGAATGTATTTAACAAATGCTTCTGAATGAGTGACTGGCCACCCCAGTAGCAGGCAGACCCCAAGCTCTAGTTATATGCTAAGTGTTTACTAAGTAGCTCACCTATGCTGTCCTTATTTGAATCTCACAAACTTATGAGGAAGGTACACCATTTTCCCATTTCACAGAGGAGGGAACTAAGACTCAGAGAGGCTAATTAATTTTCCCAAGGTCACAAGTTAGGTGTTAGTATTGCTAAAGGTTTGTTTGCAGTGTCTATACTGTAACAGTCAGTGAATGCAATTATTTTACTACCACCCCTATGAAAAGGCTATTTCCCTCTTCTCTTGTCACTGGACCTGGATATGAGGTCTAATTTGATCCTATTAAATCACTGATGGAGAATTTTAAAAGGGTATCTGGTCCTTAGGGTGGTGACATCAGTATATTTTTGTTCTTTATAATATTACTAGAATTGAACCAGGGGCCTCACACATACTAAGCAAGTGCTCTACTCCTGCGCTACACCAGGAGCCAAGGTGTTATCACATAAAAAGAATCTAGGTCAGCAGAGGGGAAGAAGGAGCTAAAGAGAGGGGATGGTAGGACACAGGTGTTATCAGAGGGGAAATGGGGAAAACTGGGGGTACTATAACTGGGGAAGGGGAAGGAAGGGAGGGCTATACAGGGAGAGAGCGAGGACAAAAGAGGTAATACCTAGGTGGTGTGAAAACCCAAAAATGTGTTATTTATTTATTTATTTATTTATTTATTTATTTTTCTCTTTTGGAGACAGGATCTCCCTGTAGCCTCAACTGGCCTGGAACTCACTATGTAGACCAGGCTGACCTTGAACTCACAGAGTCACCTGCC
>NW_008358774.1:4646738-4647096 GCF_000622305.1 Nannospalax galili | reverse complement strand
TTTCATCTTAGCATATATTGTTCCTTGCAGAAAAACTCGTTTTTGCTACTAACACTGAGATGTTGGCACATGCATCTCTAATCTGTTTGTATCTGATTATTACTAGTCATAATCGGTTGCACTTGGATCCTTGGCACCCGTGTATGTCTATAAAGTCATCAGTTAGATTTCAATGATAATGTTTATCACCTTTACTAATTTACATGAAATAAATTTCCATGCTTCCTGCTCAAACATACATTTTTAAAAATAATTTGTTGATTGTGTGTGTGTGTGTATCACATAGAACATCCCAAACCATCTTATTCAACTATACACCCACTTCCCAGATGGCACCCTCCCATAGCCTCCCTCCACC
>NW_008358774.1:4644684-4645808 GCF_000622305.1 Nannospalax galili | reverse complement strand
TATTTCTTGATCTGCTATGTATAATTTGTCAGTAGGTTGTAGGAGTAATAAATATCTTTGCCTCTGGTTTTCAAAACTAGCTAGACATTATTTATCTCTAGCATTGTCTCACCCCTCCATCATGGTTTTCCCACTTAAGGTGGCCCCATTTCACCCCTTTCTCCCTTAATAATACCCTTCTCCTATGGTCCTACCTCTCTTCAGCTCCTTCTTTCCCTTTATCCCCTAGGTTCCTTATATACCCTTCCCTCCCCCCTCTCTTAAACTAACCCAATATATATCCGTATCTCCCTTATTAAGGCCTGTTTCCTACTGTTCTTCTCTTACAGGTTCTTTCTTTTCCTTTACCTCACAGGTTCCTTTCCATTATCCTGGTTCCTGTAGTTGTGTCTGGATACATACTCACTTATCAGGGTTTGGTTCTAGTATCCACATATGAGGAAGAATATATGTAAATATGTTTTCTGAGTCCGTGTTACTTCACTTAGTATAACAGCCTCTAGTTCCATCCACTTACCAGCACATTTGCTGAACATGCTGTCTTTCCTCCAGTGAATATTCTTGGCTCCTTTGTCAAATATCAGGTGGCTGAAATTGCATTTACTCATATTTGGGTCTTCAATTTTGTTCCACTGATCTATGGGTCTATTTTTGTGCCAGTACCATGTTGTTTTTATAACCATAGCTCTGTAATACAGCTTAAAATCTGGTATAGTAACCAAACCCCCCCCAGCATTGCTCTTAGCACTCAGGGTTGTTTTGGCTATTCGAGGTCTTTTGTGCTTCCATATTAATCTTAGGATGGTTTTTTCCAATTCTGTGAAAAATGTCATGAGGATTTTGATTGGCATTGCATTGAATTATAAATGGCTTTTGATAGGATGGTCATTTTCACAATATTAATTCTTCCAATCCATGAGCATGGGAAGTCCTTCCATCTTCTGATGTCTTCCTCAATCTCTTTAAAGGTTTAAAAATTTCATTGTAGGGCTCTTTAATGTCTTTGGTCAGGTTTATTCCAAAATATTTTTATTTTTTATTTTTTTTGAAGCTATTCTTCCCTGTAGCCCCAGCTGTCCTGGAACTTGCTATGTAGACCAGGCTGGCCTCAAACTCACAGAGAT
>NW_008358774.1:4644000-4644429 GCF_000622305.1 Nannospalax galili | reverse complement strand
CTAGTTTTTCTCCATTTAGAATGATGTTGGATATGGTTTTGTAATATATGGCTTTAATTATGTTGAGGTATGCTCCCTCCAGTGCAATTCTCTCTAGGACTTAGAGCATAAACACATGTTTACTTTAGTCAAAGGCCATCTCTGTATCTATTGAGATGACCATGTGGTTCTTGTGTTTGAGCCCATTTATATGATTTATGACATTTATTAACTGTATATTGAACCATCCCTGCATCTCTGGGATAAAGCTGACTTGATCATGGTGGATGATCTTTTTGATGTGTGTCTGTATGAAGTTTGCAAGTATTTTGTTGAGAATTTTTGCATCTGTTCATTAAGGATTATGGGTCTATAGTTTTCTTTTTTGGTTGTGTCTTTACCTGGTTTGGGTATTAGAGTGATGTTGTCTTCATAGAAAGAATTTGGGAG
>NW_008358774.1:4643187-4643397 GCF_000622305.1 Nannospalax galili | reverse complement strand
GCCCTTTTCATTTAGGTCCATGAATACTTTCCCTTCTTTATAATTTCTCTTTTGATCCATTCATCATTCAGGATTGTGTTGTTTAATCTCCATGTCTTCAGGTAGTGCTTAGGGCTTGTTCTGGTCTTAATTGTAAGCTTTATTGCATTGTGGTCTGATAGAATGCATGGAATTATTTCAATCTTTTTGTATTTGTTGAGGTTTTTTTTG
>NW_008358774.1:4641975-4642548 GCF_000622305.1 Nannospalax galili | reverse complement strand
TGAGTTTCTTGCAGACAACAAAAAGATGGGTTTTGTTTCTTAATCCATTCACATAGTCTGTGTCTTTTGACTTGGGAGTTCAGTCCATTAATATTTAAAGTTATTAATGAAAGATGAGTATTGAATCCTGTCATTTTTTATTTCTGTTTACATTCTTGATATAGCTGTACTTTTCCACAGTTATACCTTCATTGAATTTATTTCCATAACCCCTTGGGTATAGGCATTCCTTTCTTCAGCTCTTTGTATTACTTCTAGAACTCTCTGAAGGGCTGGTTTTGTGGACATGAATTCCTTCAGCCTATTTATGTTATGGAAGATTTTTTTCTCCTTCGACTATAATAGACATTTTGGCTGAGTATAGTAATCTGGGTTGACATCTGTGGTCATTTAAAACTGGGAATGCTTTGGTCCAGGCTCTTCTGGCTTTCATTGTTTGCACTGAAAAGTCAGCTGTAATCCTAATGGGTTTTCCTTTATATGTGACTTGTTGTTTCTCTTTTGCAGCTTTCGGTATTGTCTCTGTTTTGTATCTTTAGTGTTTTTACTATGATGTGCCATGGAGTGTTTCTT
>NW_008358774.1:4635936-4641833 GCF_000622305.1 Nannospalax galili | reverse complement strand
CTGTATGCCTATGATTCATAAGTTTGGTCTTTTTGTGGTGTCACACAATTCCTGCATATTCCATTCTTGTGATTTCTTAAATTTTTCAGAATCTTTGCTTGAGTGGTCTAGTTCGTCCACTTTATCTCCCAGTCTTGATACTGTTTTCCATTTCATTCATCCTATTGGTGAGGCTTTCTCCTGTCATTTCTAATTGGCGTACTGAGTGTTTCATTTCCTTCTTCATTTCAGCCTGAGTATTCTTGAATATTTTTTAAACTCTTTTCTGAATTCATTGAATTTTATCCCTATCTTCCTTCAGTTCTTTGATTTCTTTGTGTGTTCTTTAAATTCAATGCATTCTTTTATCATGTTTATAATTGTTCTTTTGAGCCCCACATCCTGTGTCATCTCTAGGGGATTCTCATTGTACTCCTCTAGAGGGCTTTTGGTATTTGGTGGCCATATGTTATTTTAGTTTGTCATATTATTTTTTCTCTGTGATTTTGACATGTGAATTTCTTTTGTAGTTTCTGATTCTTGTGTGAGACTCAAGCCTTCAAGTTTAGGCCTGCTTCTTTTTTGTGAACTTTATGTGTCTTTGTGGTTTACTTTTTGGCCATGAAAAGCTGGTTCATCTAGGCTTCCGGTTCTCTCTTTTGATTTTATATTGGAGTGGCCAGATTGCTTTTGTCTTCAGCAGATGCCACAGAGGCCCAAGTCAGATGAGGATCAGATGCTCTCAGGCTTTCTCCTAAGGTCTGGATCCCTTCAGGAAAGATTTTGCCTCAGGAATTTGGGGGTTGGACTGGCCTGGGAGCCAGGCTCATGAAAGATGCTTGTCTAGGGCAGCTGGTGGCCATGCCACCCAGAGATGCAAAGGAAGGTGGGTAGTAAAGCAGCCCCAAGGGCTCCTGGGGACTGCACCGGGGAGCTGGGTTGGTCTGGATGCCAAGGCTCAGGAAGAGGAAAGGTAAGCTCTGGGGTCCAGGAAAGAGGCTGGCAGGTTGTGCAGGCCCAGGGAAGTAGAGGGAGGTGAGGGCGGGGCCAGGTCCAGAGTGCTCCTGGGGACCAGAGAAGGAACTGAGTTGGTCTGGATGCAAAGGATCAGGAAGCAGTTGTGGTTCCCCAGGTGTCTGGAGTGCCAAGAGAAGGGAATGGGACAGGACCCAGGCTAGGTGGAGAGACCGGCAGGGGAGATGGGAGGGTGAATGAGGCTGGGGGAGTCTAGGTGCAGAGGGCAAGACTGACTTACCCCAGAGAGAGAGGCCTGCGGGATGGAGAGAGGGCTGCACATCATGCAGGCCCAGGGAAGCAGCTATTTATTGGTCTTTTTGAGATGGTGTCTCCCTGTAGCCCCAGCTGGCCTGGAGCTTTGCTATGTAGACCAGGCTGGCCTCAAACTCACAGAGATCTGCCTGCCTCTGCCTCCCAAGTGCTGGAATTAAAGGTGTGTGCCACAAAACCGGCTAATGTGTTATTTTATAAGCCTACTGAAAAAATACACACATACGTGAATGCGTATGTATAGCTGAAGATTATATAACAAAAATCACAGTGCCAGGCAAGGGAAACCTTCCTTCAAGTTGTTGGTCAGGGTAGTCCAAGAGACTCCCAAAATAATATAGGCTGTTGCCATAGCCGTTTATTGCCTCTCAGAGCTTGATGGTAAGACCTGATTACTAAAGATACCATATACTTTGAACACAAGACTTTGAGCAATTGAGCTAGAACTGACCTGGAAGCGTCCTCCCCAAAGACCAGCTCTCATAGTATCAGAAGGTGCTATGTAAGCTGCCAAGGAAGAAAACCAATCAATGATCCTACCCAGCTGTAAAGCCTATGAACCACAACAACGACTTACCTAGCAAATTATCTCTATTGATGTGACAGTGGCACTTTTACCTTGGGGGTAATCAACAGCTAATTAGATTTAAGGTCTGCTCAGTGGGAGGGAATTCATGGGTGGTACATAGCCAAGTACACATGACTGGAAAGGTCATGGACCCTAGAGAAAAACCTACCATTGTCATTTCCTAGACCAATGTAATTTCTTACTATATTCTAAATATGTATTTTTATATTCATGGACAAGTGTAGCACTCACCACTCATCAAAAAAGCTTCTTTTTGCAACAGATGGAGACTGTTACAACGTTCTGCTGGCCAAAATGCAGAGAATAAGGCCAGGTGTGGTGGTGCACACCTTTAGTCCCAGAACTTCGGAGCAGAGGCAGGCAGATCTCTGGGAGTTCAAGGCCAGCCTGGTCTACGTAGGGAGCTCCAGACCAGCCAGAGCAACAGAGTAAGACTCTGTCTCAAAAAGACCAAAACAAACAAACAAACAAACAAAAAACAAAAACAAAACAAAAAAACCAAATAACCCCCCACAAACCAAGCCAAAGGATAGTAACTTGATCCTATGTATATATGGTCTAAAAGAAGCACTTAGGCATGAGAATTTATGAGATAAACTGTGTCTTAATGCAGAGGGTACACTGTATTTCAGTATGAGATGATGCATCATTGAACTTATTCCTCACTTTCTTCACTTTCCACAAAGGATTCAAAAGATTATGACATATCCTTCAAGACAGGATATATTCTTTAAAAGATACAACCATAGGCTCAGCAGTTAAGAACACTGGTTACTCTTGCAGAAGACTGGGGTTTGAATCCTAGCACCCACATGGCAGCTAACAACTGTCCGTAACTCCAGTCCCAGGGAATCCAACAGCCTCTTCTGACCTCCGTGGGCATTGCATGACACGGTTGCACTTACCTATAGGCAGGCAATACACACATACACATAAAATTTAAAAAAAATTAAATTTTAAAAAAAGAAAAAAGTTTTAAAAAAAGAATTCATTAAAAAAGATACAACCATGTTGTTGTAGCAAGTGTCAAATGAGAAAATAAACAAAAAGAATATTTTATATACTAGAATGAAAAATAGAAAAGATGACATAGAAAAATAAGATGATTCCCATTTCATCAAAAATTTATGTGGATCAAGTCATGATACATGAATACCTCTATTATTTCTATGTAATAAAAAGGTCCCCGTGAATGTAGGAAATTTTTATTCATCCAACTAGGAGCTTAAGACCTCACCCTATCAATAACAGAGGCAGGCTCAAAAAATGTAATATTTGGTTCAAAATTATTTTCCCCAAATATGAGAGCTACATTAAGGAGATGGAAAATAGAGTGCTCTCCATTAGGATGCTTCCTGCAAACTCCTTAAGATGTAGTGTCTTTTGTTTGTTTTTTCAGACAGGGTCTCCCTGCAGCCCCAGTTGACCTGGAACTCACTATGTAGATAAGGCTGGCCCAGATCTCACAGAGATCCACCTGCTTCTGCTTCTCGAATGCTGGGATTAAAGACATGTGCCACCACACGTGGCTGTAATAGTGTCTTAATTATTCAAGGTAACTTTTTTCTTTCTTTCCTTATATTTTTACTTCCTTTGCTCTCTTATATCCCTCTGTTGACCCCAAGGAACACTCTGGATCCCAGCTTTCCTTTTATTGCTTGACTAGAAGACAGACTCTGCTTAATGTCACAGTTGAAGAAACAACCAGAAATTGTACTCAGTCATTTAGCTCACCACCACAAAATAAGAATTCTCTGGACTTTATCAAAATAGTATGTTGGCAATCTTTTTACTTTGTAGAGTAAATATAACACAACGGATAGCTTTAGAACAAGCTAACATCACTATGATCCAGGCATGTGCAACTGGTGCAGTTCAGTAGTACATAAACATCTCCAACAAACATACTATGGGCCAGAAACTTAAGTTATAAAATACAGTCAATGTTACAATTAATACAGAGAAAAAAAGCCATTGCTCTTAGAGTCTGCACACTTAAAAAAAACCCCACAACTTTATACAATGATCGAAATTATGCATTTCTACTTAGATGCTCAGGGCATGTTCCAAACACATAGAATCCTAAGATGTGGTCACATTGTGGTTTTGTTCCAGTGGTACACAATCACACAAAATGTTCTGTTTTGGGATAAACATTTGGCTGAAGTGCAGTAGCTACCGAGATAAAGATAGCTTTATAAAAATCTTTAGACTAAAATAATCCTCAACATTAGAATTCTAATTAGGATTATTTTGAAAGTCTTTATGAAGAGGCCTTAAGAATTGCAGAAATAGAAGCAGTTAGGAAATTTCAGTGTGTTTTGTTTTTTTTTTTTAACAGGAGTAAACAAATACTGGATTTAAAGTGCAGCTTTTTTCTCTTCTCCCTTTGATTCTCCCTCGCCTAAGATCAGTCTGTATTAATGTTCAGAATCTCGACCGAAGATTAGATTCAGTGGCGGTCAAGTGTGTTTGTCTCGAAAGTCACTGATGGCCTTCCACAGTATGCACAGCATCCCTCCCCTGTTTAAAGACAAAGAACAAGCTGATGAGAACTTTTCATTTGAAATAATGCCCTTGAAATATAAAAGTGGCTTCTTTCTTACTTTCAGCTGCTTCAATCAGAACATGAAGATCCCAGAGTTACCAGTCATTATGTATTCTTTTTATACAACATTTTTTTACCACCCCGTCACTCCTTTCCTTTTCACTACTAAAAGTATCAAGGCACCCAGACATCATTTCACATTTTCATCATTTTTGAAATGTGTATTTAGAGGGGGTATAAGCTATGGAACCACCTGGCCTATAGAAAAAACTATGACAAGAAATTGTATCAGATGATACTAGGTGTTCGGATGGCAAATCAATGTTGCATCTGTTGTTTTCTCATATAGCCCTGAACATTAGAGTATTTCTTCATAGCAGCCTTAGTGTATTTGCATGGGCTAGGTCTGCAGTATTACTTAAAAAAACCCTTCCAGTTGATTTCCACTTACTTAAACAGAAATACTAGTTATTATATCTCCCCTAATAGCTTGACCCATCTAACTCAGTTTACTCAAAGTGGCTGAAAACCAGAGAGCCCTTCCTGCAATGCAGCACTGGTTAAAGACCCTGCAGGGCAGGAACCCAGACTTCCTGTTTTTAACCCAAGGTTCTTTCCCTCTTGACAACCAAAAATAAAGAAGAAAATGGTACCTCAGTCTGAGGCATTTTAGATCATCACGTGTAACATAGTAGAGAACATCGACTAGTGTGTAATCCTCAGCCAGAAACTGTCGAGAAAGTAAAGTATTTACACAAGTAAGATGCATTAGGTACCTTTAATAAATAACATCCAGACATAACATAAAACATTGCTAATAACTAAAAAATGAATCTAAAAGGAAATCCAACCCAAACCAGAATCTTTTGGAATTATAGAGGAAAAGCCTTCTAGTTACATAATTAGAAAAAAATGCATCCATGTGATCCCAGTGCTAGAAAGTCAGAAGTGACACAGGTTAAAACTCATTTGTAAGCACACCTGCTGCTCACATGAATGTCTGTACTGAACAAGTTTAGTGATTCCTAGCTTTGTTTGCTCCCAAGTGGATAAGAAATATTTCTAGGATGTTACTGCTTATATTTGCTCTCCAAACTTTTTCAGTGCTAATAAGAGGGACCTTCCTATAATTCACTGCAGAGCCAGTCCTAGATGTAATTGAAACTTTTAACTTTAAAGCAAATAAAAATGGCAGTGAGTTAGTGGATTATTAATTATTCCTTGATTATCATATGAATCTAAGTTAGAGGGATAAATATTTTGGAGAACTTGATTGAGTGTATTATTTTCCATTTGCACGAGAGTAATTTAACTTAGCAGTGAGTTATAAAATGCAGATTTCTAAGGATACCCTAAATTTTACTTAGTAGTACAATATATTATTGAAAAAAAATTTATTTTTAGTTATTTTAAATATAAAACTAAAGACAATGTAACATTATTAAGAGGTCCTTTCTATAAAATAAAAATATTATATCTCTTTTTAAATTTTAC
>NW_008358774.1:4630626-4635878 GCF_000622305.1 Nannospalax galili | reverse complement strand
TGTTAGCTGCCATATGGGTGCTGGGATTCAAACCCGGGTCTTCTGCAAGAACAACCAGTGTTCTTAACCGCTGAGCCATCTCTCCAGCCCTATAAAAATATTATATCTCTTTTAAAGTTATGTGTAGTGGTGTATGTATGCCTTTAATACCAGCACTTGGGAGGCCAAGGCAGGTGGATCTCTGTGAGATTGAGGCCAGTCTGGTCTATATAGTAAGTTCCAGGTCAGCTGAGGCTACAGGGAGACCCTGTCTCAAAAATACCCCCCAAAAGTGTGTTTTGATTCGTGTGTGTGTGTGTGTGTGTGTGCGTGCGTGCGTGCGTGCGTGCGTGTGTGTGTGTGTGTGTGTGTGTGTGTAGTCATCCAGAAGAGGGAAGCAGATTCCCTGGAGCTAGAGTTGCAAGCAGTTGTAAGCTGCCATATGTGGGTGTTGGAGACTCAACTCAGTTCCTATACAAGATCTCTTAACCACTTGAGGCATCTCTCTAGCCCCCAAATATCAAATCTTTTTTTTAAAAAAAATTTTTTATTTTTTTGTTTTATGTGTATGTGCGTATTGCCTGCATGTAGGTAAGTGCACCTATGTTGTGTAATGCTGCGGAGGACAGAAGAGGCTGTCAGATCCATTCACTGGAACTGGATCTTAATATGTACATATGTGTTTGTACATGTGATCTTAAAAATAAATGCTCTTCATGGTAACTATAAAAGTTTAAGACGGTAAGGTAGGCATGGTGGTGTACACCTTTAATCCGAGCACTCAGGAGACAGGGGGAGGTGGATCTTTGTGAGACTGAAGCCAGCCTGGTCTACATAGGGAATTCCAGGCCAGTTGGTGCTAGACCCTGTCTAAAAAAAAAAAAAAAAAAAAAAAAAAGTAAATAAAGTTTATGATGGCTAAGGCAGAATTAGATTGTAAGTGATTTGTATAGAAAATGTTTCTGACCTAAATCCCCCGGCTACATCTACTTTTTAAAAAAGTAGCAATAAATAATCACTGCCCAGTGGAGACTAATGTTGCAAAAGAATTACAAAAATAACAAAAGAGGTAACAACGGAAAACTTGTTTTGTAGCTCTGTCTTCAACCCCCCATTCTTCCTTATTTTCAGTCTAAAAACAATAGACTCCGTAGAGACTGTGGACAACAGTACTTTTGCTGGATTGTATAGGATAGGGCAAGGAGTTGGGAGGGCTGGGCAGGGGCAGGATGGACAAGTGTTCCATGGAATGACCTTAGAATTGGTTCTGTGTGCTAGGGGTGGGGGCATTTACTGAGAACAGTGCTGTAGTTTAGATATGAAATCCCCTCACAAAGATTGGTTCCCATCTCATGGCACTTTTGGGAACTGGTAGGACATTTAAGAGGTGAGGCCTGATAGAAAGGTCACTGGAGACATTCCCTTTCTTTCCTCTTTGCCTTCTAGCTGCCATGAGGTCCTTGTCTGTACACAGCCTGTACCCCATCCCCAAGTGATTTTCCATTCCTTATCTGCCCCCACATTCATTGCATTCTGGGAGAACTGTACACACACACACACCCAGACACACACACACACACACACACACACATACACACACACACACACACAATACACACACATACACACACCCTGAAACCTTTTTGTCACAGAATTTGCTGGTGACGACTGATTTTTTATTAATCTGTGGAATTCACCTGTCTGTCCTAAGTCTATAAGCCTCAGGAGGGCAGAGCTGGCTCTGCCTTGCTCACCAGTGTGTCCCCTGTGTCGAAGGTACCTGGCACATAGCAAGCACTCAGTATTTTGAAAAGAAATGAAAAAACATAGGTCCTTCAGACCGTTATTTACCCGACTTATAGTGTCTTCATCAGCTCCATTTTCTCGCAGCCAGCCAGTGAGCTCAGAATCTTCAGTGATTGTTCCAGGAGAATTCAGGTGGCAGGTGGGAAACCCAGGAAGATCTAGAACCAAGTTTGGGAGTGTATCTTTAGCTTCATAGAGGTCACCTGGCACCCGCAGCGTGTCCACAGACACTGACTCTACTTTAAAGGACTGTTGTATCAGAGAATTAAGAGCAACAATTGAGATCAGCCATATAAATGACAATGTAAATAAAACCCAGACTAATCTACTAGTAAATGGAAATCAGAATCAATAATGTGATGTACCTGCTTTATATGTTCATATCAGTTTTGCAGATTATTAGAATTAACTTTGCATGCCCAAATTATGTTATCTATTTTTCTTGCAAAATAAGAGGAACACAATTAACAGAGTACTCTAAAATTATAATATTTTTTTGCTATTTGCAATAATACAGTCTGAACAAATGACTATAAGTTTCATTTTCTTCTAATTAGCAAATAAAATTCACTTACAAATTCTCATAAAACAGACTCCTTCAATGTTTCGATCTATGTTTATTACTATAAGCTTATCCTATTTAAGCCTCTTCAAATTATAAGGGATAAAAAGCTGGAATATACGAAATACAAATGCAAAGTAACAAAAGTAGCGTTATTTTATTTTATTAATCTCATTGTAAAATACCTAAAAGGGAAGACTAAATAATGGAGGATCTCTGTTTACCTGAATAATATATAACTATGAACATATATTTTTGCTATGCTTATAAGAAATAATAATTTTCCACAGTTAGGAACTAGATTTTTAACAAAAACAATTCAGAGCTGGGTGAGGTGGTGCACACTTTTAATCTCAGCACTTGGGAGGCAGAGGCAGTTGGATCTCTGTGAAACTGAGGTCAGCCTGGTCTACATAGTGAGTTCCAGGCCAGCTGTGGCTACAGGGTGACCCTGTCTTAAAAAAATTAATAAATGAAAAATAAAAAATAATTCCAGCTGGTCAAGGGACAGATGCTGACTAAGCTATGACATAAACTGCCTGCCAGCCTTCCCAGTTTTGTGTTGGGGTTAAACAGGATCACTTACATGGATTACTTTGAAATTCGCTGCGACCTACCTTTTGGTTGGGACTTAAGTTTCAGGTGTTTAATTTCTTGGTCCTTTTCTTCAATAGCTTGATGAAGGAGTGCTTGTAACTCTTTTTCTTTCCGAACCAATTCTTCAAGTAATCTGCAGAAGCAATTTAGACTGGTTGGTGTGGATAATAAAACTGGAGGTAACACAGAATGACTTCCTAAGCATGGCTTCTCAAGCTATGGTGAGCACAGGGGATTTTACAGACTCTGAGCCAATGGCTCTGAGCTGACATCAGAGATTGCACATCTAATGAGCTCTCAGGGGAGACTGATGTGGCAGGTCTATGGAGACCTGCAGTCATCTTTCTTAAATATGAAATTCTGAGGAATAACTGAGGGTGAGGCTGCTTCTAACACCTGGCATGGCACAAGTGCTCAGTAAATGTTTAGTGGTTGTTGCAACTGTAGTCAATACTGCTCTTATTCTTCTCATTCTGGGAGCAGGGACGGTTAGTGACGTGTTTAAAAAGATAGCCCTGTTCTGGTACATTCAGTTCCTAAAGTGATCTTGGGATCTGTTATACTCCCAAGATACAATGAGAAATGATGCTATTCATAACATCGTTTTTTACGCACGGAAGGCTCACTCTACAACTGAGAACAAATTGGTAGTCTGCTCACCAAGTCCAGCATGTTTCTTGGAGAAATCATTCCAAGTTATGAAAACAGATGGCCTCATTTTTTAAAAAAGCTATCTCTGAATAACTTAGAGTCAGAATTCTACAAGTTTAAATTATATAATTATTAACAAGACCTTTAAGACAAATTACTGCATAGCCTGTGGCTCTTAGCAAGGTATTCTTGTTTCACTTTTTGAGCATTGATAGATTTAACTCAGGACTATGTTCGTCCGATGTTTGTTTCAGTTGACAAGCTTTGAAGGCAGCATGCTGCAACTAAAAGATAAGCCTGGACTTGTGGACTGGTTCAGCCCCACGCTTCCTGTGTTCACCTTAGACACATTACATAATACTCTTGGGCTTCAGTTTTCTCTTTTGTAAAAAGGAAAAGGAAAACTTCTGGAAAGGACTACTGTGAGAATTCAGGAGACAGCAGAGATAAAAGGCTAAGCACAGTAGGAGTTTCTGAGCCCCAAGAGCTAGGAATCCACATAGGAATTAAGGATGAAGCCCTTGGGAAGGAAAAGGGATCATTGTAGAGTAAGGGACAAATCAAGCTGCAAGTGACAGAGAGGTGGGTTGAAGAAGACGGGTGAGCAAAGACACCTGCCAAGAAAATGTGCCGCACAGTTATGTGGGCTAAGCAGTATAGACCAGAGGGGGAGGTAAGGGGTTAGAGGAGATTTACTATCAGCTGCAACAGAAATGATATTCAGAGACTGGGTGGAAAGCTCTGAATGAATTTCTAAATTGGCAACTCTTTGGTCTGGTACATATCTTTGTTAATTTACATCTACGGAACACTGATGGTTGCGTTGCCATTGTTTTCTCAAAGGACACAAACCTTTTCCAGAACTTGGCATATGTTTATTTAGACTATGCTGTTCATTTTTACTTTTAAAAGCCAGAACTTCATGCTGGAAGCACAATCTTGATGGCTGACCTCAATCGTTCCAAATAGAGCTTTAAAACTACTTACCTAAATGAAGTTTGTATCTAGCCCATCTGTTTTAGTTTTAACATATATAACGATGGCAACTTTCTCCCTTTCTATTCCAGAAAAGTATGGAAAGTAACTGCCATGAGGCCAGTTTTGTGACTCAGGTGAGCAAAGCTTCTAAGGTAAGTTGGTGGGAAATTCTAGAATTACAGGACAGGGAAATCAAATAACCAACTAGAAACTTCTGAGTGAAGTTTTAAGAATGTTCCCAATCTCTTTGTGAGAAGTGAATTTTCAGAACATTTTATTAAGCATATACTTAAATAGAAGCAAGAAGTACATTCTAAAGTCATTTTGTTGCTTCCTCTCATTTATAATTACTGCTGATCTAATAATGAAGAGCTGGGGGCTAGAGAGATGACTCAGCAGTTGAGAGCACTGACTGCTCTTGCAGAGTACCCAGGGTTCGGTTCCCAGCACCCACATGGCAGCTAACACTGTAACTCCAGTTCCAGCAGACCCAATGCCCTCTTCAGACCTCCACGGGCACTGTACAACATGGGTACACTTACATACATGCAGACAATACACTCATATACATGAAATAAAAATAATAAAATATTAAAAGAGTCTTCATCAGTAATCTAAATATTATAAGCTTATAATGTTTTTGTGTATGTGTTTATGCATACATGTGGGGGGTTATGCA
>NW_008358774.1:4620992-4630538 GCF_000622305.1 Nannospalax galili | reverse complement strand
AGAGGTCAATGTAGGGTATCTTTCTCAATTACTTTTCACTTTATTTTTTTGTAATGGGGTTTCTCACCAAACCTGGAGTTCACTAATTCCAGTAGAATGTCTGGGCACCAAGCAGCAACGATAATCCCATCTCCACCTCCCCAGCAGTGGGATTCCTGGTGTGTGATACTGTGCCTGGCTTTTATGTGGGAGCTCGGGATTGAACTAATGTCCTCAAGCCTGTGGGACAAGCCATCCCTTTAGCCCTTAAGCTTCAGATTTTTAACACAAGAGCTACAACCCACATATAAAAATACGCACGTTTCCTCCACATTCATTCAACACCACCACACATACACACACACACACACACACACACACACACACACACTTTGTGTGTGGTGAAGGGGCTAGGGTTTGAACCAAGGGCCTTGCACATGCTAGGGAAGCATCCTATCACTGAGCTATACTCCCATAATGACATTCAACTGAACCCAAATGTAGTGACATAATCGCAGCACTTGGGAAGTAAAGGCAGGAAGATCAGGAGTTCAAGGGAATGTGCAGTTCCATACTGAGCTTGAGATCAGCCTGGGCTACATGAGACCCCACATTAAAGAACTGAAAAAGTAGAAAAAAATGAAGAAATAACATTCAACTGAAAACATTTACGATCCAATATAGACATGCCGTCCTTGCTTTCTGCTGCTGCGCGCTTACTACACCAGCTGTGCCTCTTCAGATCATTTGTGAGGAAAACATTGTACCTCATCTCACTTTTCAGATGCTCATGAGGAGCTGTGGGAAATATTACTGATAAAAGAAAGATAAAGCCAATAATCTTTAGATTTCACAGATTCAACTGTTGGTATGTAAAGAAAACAGAAATGTGTGGATTATTGCAAAAACATAGCTAGGCAGTAATGTAGTAAAGAAACATGGCAAATTATTCCCAACAGAGATGGGCAGATTTTGAGAACTGAGGCTTCAGGTGAGGCCCAGAGAACCTCAGAAGAGGCATGTGAAGATGTGAAGAAAATAGCTGGAAAAGAGTGGCCCCCGCCCCGGAAACCACTGATGTCAGAAACACGGTGGAGAAGACTGTGCCAGGTAATGAGCATGAGGTCAGCCAAATGGGCAAAGGAGAGAAGTCGCACATGCATCCAGGCCGTGTTCAGAGAGGCAAGTCCTATTGACATAGCCAGGGCTGGGAGACAGGTTTCAGGAACAGAGAAGCAGCCAGACCAGCTCTTTGGTAAACAGAGTAGCTTTTCCTGTCAGTATCATTCTGACCAGAGCTGTGGGTAGGGAGGGATGAACCAACCAGCACAGCAACAAGGGAACCTTCCCCCTCCAGACACCAAAATTTAACTCCAGTCAGGACTGGGTGGCAGAGTAAAATGAAGTGACTAAATTAGCACCCACTGCAATGATGGGCTGTTAAAAATGAACTACTGCTTAAGAAGAGGAGGAATGAGAGACACAAAGATTTAAATGAAGTCCCAGAAGAGAAAAAAACCCAAGGTGTTTTCTGTTTTGTTTTGTTCTGCTTTGTTTCCACTGGACAGTAGAGATGGCCAGTGGAGCTGGGTGTCAGAGGACCAGACTGAGATATGGACACCAGAGCCCATTTCCCTTTATTATAAGATATTTCCTCATGCAAATCATAGACGATAAGCAGGTTTGGATTTGCTAAATCACACAACCAAAATTCATGTTTCTGAATATAGGATGGTCTTTATACTAAGTTTGAAATTAAAGCTTAACTTTTAAAAACTTAAAATAAGAAATAAGATACTTTTTGGCACTCTGGTCAACAACTAGAATCTTCAGTTAAGTTTCTAAATATTTGAACAACTTTTATTGATTCATTGTAAACCTAGATCCATAAAGTCAGTTTCCCACATGTCAACGGCAGCCAGCACAGGAAGCTATAAATCATAAAGATTCAGACCTTGAACTGTGCCAGCATCTGTGAAGGACAGGAAGCATTTACTGTTTACTTAATAACCTGATCGTGTGGGTTCTATCCTCCATGTTCTCAGTGACAAGTTAAAGCCCAGATATACTGAAAATAGAATAGTCACAAATGAGGTCATTTATCATCTTTTCAAGCTTCCAGAGTACAAAGTGTAGTTTTGCGTCCCTGAGCACTGAGGTCTTCTTTTCCTAAAAGAACTTGATATTCCAAATCACAAGCTTTCTGTTCTGTCAGATATCTATGGAAGGGAGCAGGCTGCTCTGAGTCTGTGTTTCCAAGACAGTTTATGAGGTTACAACTCAGTTATTCTGCAAATCCTAGTGTACTTGGAGATAAAGCAGCAATCAAACAAATGCTACTAAAGAGTTTGAACTGCTAGAGGCACAGTATCATTTTCCAAGAGATTAAAATCAACCTCACTTGTTTTATAAAGAAAAGCAGTCAACTAAGTTTACATTAATGGGATGTCAAAATCACATTAGCTATCCTCTGTGGACCAGCTTCTACTTGGCTTTGTTTTGATTTTTGAGACAGGGTCTCATTATGTAGCCCCTGCTGGCCTGAAACTTGCTATGTAGACCATCCTTGCTGGACTCACAGAGATCCACCTGCCTCTGCCTCCCGAGTTCTGGGATTAAAGGCATGCGCCACCATGTCTGGCTGGACCAGACTTTTAAAGCAGACCCCAAATGCATGCCATTTTATAGAAGTAAGAAAAAACAAACTAACCCATGTCCTCATAGGTCTTACCTATTGGTTTCTATTTTCATCCTGCCAAGCTGCACATTCAGTGACCGGTGAGCACTCTGGGAATCATGGGATACAGTGGAGCTGAGTGTGCTCACCCCGGAGGTAGCCACAGCATCCTCCACGACAGCCTGAGGTCTTCGGACTGTTTGATTTGAAGGTGGTTCCTCGTGGTCATCTTCTACATCCAAGTCTTCTGGATCAGCTGTGTCACTCTCGGATGCAAGGCTGAAGTGTGGCCTCAGTTCTACATGATATAATATTAACAATACTGTTAATTACTATGGCTGGCTGACTGATTGCCTTCATGTTATAATAAGACATATGAACCCCCGTGATATCAATAAATGTCCCAAATGGCTCTTCTAAGTGAAGGTAAACTGTGTTTATTCAGATTTATTCTAGTGAATTTATAAAATTTACAAAGATACAGAAATTCAATTAGGATGATTTAATTCAAACATGAAAAATGTCCATCCTGCATGTAATACCAGTAGGGAAAAGGCTAAATGTAAAAGTCTACTGAAAATATAAAAAAATTGTAAGTAAAACTCATTTTTAGATTGTATAATATCCAACAACTATGAATTAGCTTAGAAAGAGAAAAACACATACAGACATGACATAGACAAAACTGAGTACAGGGAACATTTTTTTTCTGAATGTTCACGATGTGAGGGGATGCAGGGCAGATGCTGAAACCTGCCACCCACACTGTATTAGCACTAGTAAGACCATGTCTATGACTTTGGGATGATTTTTATTGTGTGTCCTGTGCTCACTTATTGACTAATCATTGAAATTTAGCTGTAAACACTACATTTCAACTTAAATGCACTGTGTCATAGGAATTCATCTACATGTCACTTCTGAAATTGAGTAACATCTTCTCATGGGAGAAACAGTATAAATTGTAATTAGGGCCTCAAACTAGCCCACAAAAAGGAATCACACTCATAATTTAAGTGAAATCAAGGCAGAAAAAATACTGGATTTTGACACCATATGCTCTGACACAGGGAACTTTTACCAGATCACAGAAATTCTTCCCAGAAGAAAAATACATTCACATATTTGCCTAGATTTCCTCATTTTGCTTAGCTTTATTCCCTTTGTCCCTTTCGTTCTTTCCCCAGTCCGGCCAGCCTCCTTTCTCCCTGCTATGGACCACCCCAGGGTCCAATACTTTCTAGGCAAGCACTCTACCATTTAACTCAATCTCCAAACCCCTTGCCTGTATCTCATTGATTTGCACGTTCTTTTTTTAATATATTTTATTTACTATTTTTATTTTATGTGTATGAGTGTTATGCTTGCATGTAGGTAAGTGCACCTGTGTCGTGCAATGCCCGAGGAGGACAGAAGAGGCTGTCGGATCCCCTGGAACTGGAGTTACAGACAGTTGTTAGCTGCCATGTGGGTGCTGGGATTCAAACCCGGGTGTTCTGCAAGAACAGTCAGTGTTCTTAACCGCTGTGCCATCTCTCCAGCCCCTAATTTGCACATTCTTGAATCCTGTCTGAAGCATCCATGAACCACTACTTAAGAGTCCCTATGTGAGGAAGGGGAGTACTGGAAGACCCACCTACTACACCCATATGACCACTGTGGTAGGGAAGTGGCTGTTTTGTGACAGTATGTCCCTCTGTCTTTTTGGCTGCTGCTCTTCTTCCTCATCTCTATGTCCACTCCCCTCCCTTCTGAAGATGCAGTGTGGATCTACCCTTCACTTTTTCAGGTCTTTATTCATTCTCTATGCACAAGGTCACACAACTCTATGAAGGCAGAGTGTACTGACAAACTCTATACTTTTGTCCCCAGTTCTGTTGCATTCTGAGCTTCCTACATATTCCTGTTGAACAGATACTTCGAATTTAACAATCTAAGAGAACTCCATCTTTTGCTTATAATACAAACCCTATTTTCCATTCAGGGCCAGGTTTATATAGCCCTGCCTTCCTTTTTATCTTTTCCTAAATTAAGAAAACTATTGTTTTTAAAAAAGTCCATGACAGAAAATTTACCATCTTGGCCATACCCAGTGTAAAGTTCAGTAATATTTATGCTTCTGTACCATTTACTCCAGGACATTTCCATTTCACAAAACTGAAAATATTCATCAAACAATAACTCCTATTTTCCTTTTCCCCAGTCTTTGGAAACCATCACTCTACCATCTGTTTCTACAAATCTGACTACTCTAGGAATCTCATACAAGTGGAATCACAGTATTTGTTTTTATAGCTGGATTACTTCACTTTGCATAATGTCCTCAGTGTTGATCTGTGTTGTAGCATGTGCCAGAACTTTTTTCTTTTTAAAGGCTCAATAATACTTCACTGTATTTAAATACCACATTTGGTTTATCTATTCATCTGTATTTGGGTTGCTTCTAACTCTTGACTGCTATGAATAGTGCTGTTAGGAACATGGGTTTGCAAATATCTCTTTGAGGCTCTATTTTTAGTTCCCCTGAATAGAAATCCAGAAGAGGAATTTCTGGGTCATATGGTGATTCTATGTTAACGTTCTCAAGAGCGTCCCATGGCAGCTGCAACATTTGACAGTGCACAGTGTATATCCTCTATCTCTTCAGGGTATTCGACCTTTTGTCATTCTTCATCTCCGAATTTGAGGACCCTGTGGCCCAGGGTAGCTAGTTGATTAAGGTAGCAAACTATTTCAGTTACAGTTTTATACCTTTCCAGTGTCTGGCTTGCTTCCCTGATGACTTGTTACCTTTAAGAATTACATGCACTTACTCATCAATAGTACAACAATTCAGTCAGGGCATTTCAGTCAACTGTAGGATCATTTACTCATTTCCATCAGTCAGTCAACAAGCATTTATTGAATACTTGTAACAAGCAGTCAGTATGTTCGAGGTAAGGATTATCAAGGGCTCTAAATGGTTCCTGGGTTTAGATATCCCTGTGGTACAGTGTTTCAGCACAAAATGTTGCATTCATCCTCACTATCACACGGGAAGTAGGCATTATTTCGGGTGCTATTTTAGTGTTGAGAAGTTAAGGGTTGGGGAGGTCAGATGTTGTTCATGACCCCAGGAACTCATATGTGAAGCTGTATCTCATCTCTAAGGCTTCATGCTATATTCTCACTTTATATGACCTTTAGCCACTAGGTTTAAATCAAAACATGGCAACCAACATAAATATATAAATTAGACACTTGGCATTTTTTAGGTGTAACTTTCTTGGCTTTGACTATTTGCTAGATCATTCTTGGGCACCATTAATTATTAAAAAATGACCTGGAAAAGGTTTGACTTGGGCATTTAAGTTTCTAAGACATGATCATAATCTCTTGCTCCAAGAGGCTGGGATGTGGGAACCAGTTACTCCCATTTGCAGAGGCTTACCAGGCACCTGCATCTTACTGTGGTCTGTTTCCTTGTGTGTTCTCTGTTTTATCTTTTGCAGGGAAAGTGTGACAGTGGCCCATCAATTATTATCAGTATTTATGAAAATTAAAATTTAAAGAGAATTTCTCAAGAGTTGTCTATTGTCACTGTAAATATATTACAGTAGCTGAATGCGGAAATTGTCAAGTTCAGTTTGGGAGACTGGCGATAGAACTGGATGCTTCTAGTGGCTCATCTCTCCTGGGCCTCTGGGTCCCTAAAGCTCCTTTACTCTCCTCCCCTGTGTCAGGATGGTGTCCAGGGCTTTAGTTTGTCTAGTTCTGGTTGGAAACTGGAGTGATTTTGCTTGGTTGTACATGACCTTCAGAGAAACTCCTCAGGGCCCCATAAGTCCACAACTCCTAGAGCTGACTTCTCATTTGGAACGAGCAGCTGGGTAGGTACTGCAGGGCCTTGGAGACTGGTGATATTTTCTGCAATCTGTGTATCATGCAATTAGTGGAGTGAGAAGGCCTTTTCCAGATAGAGCTGTGTTCCTACCTTCCCTACGCACTTCTCTCCTCTCTTCTGCTTTCTGCTGCATCTCTTCCAGCCTTCCTAAATCCATCCTTTCATAATTTATTGCAGTATTAATGACTCCAAATCAGATGCTTTAGCTGTGTAAACCCAGCACTTAGTACAGTAGGGTCTCAAAAAATATGTATAGAATGGAAGAGGCATCTACCGTAATCATTTGAAGTTAGAATGGAATAAAACAATGGAAAGGATTGTAATTTTACTATTATTTGATAGCATAATTCTAGGCTTTGTAACAATTTCTAAAATTAAGTTTCTGTCATTGTTCCTACATTGAAAATTATTCAGTAATTTAAGTTTTATAGTCTTATTGACTATAGCCTCACTTTTTGATGGTTATTATTATGCTTGATATTCTTTTTTATTTTATTGGGATGGGGTTTCCCTATGAAACCCTGGATGGCTTGCAACTTGCTATGCAAACCAAGCTGGCCTCAAACTTGTAATCCTCTGAGTGCCTACTGAATGCTGAGATTACAGGTGTATGCCACCGTGCTCGTCTGTCAGGTTTAAATATCCTTGTGCACTCCTCATCATTTTGTATATGTAGAGTGACTGAAGAGTTCTTTCAATTATTTGAAGTAGAAAATTGTAGGCTAATACAACACTTTGCTATTGTGTCCTTTCACAGTGCGTCCCTGAGTTCACTGTGAAATGTGCCAACAATGGGGAGCTTGTCTTCAAACATAATCTAAAGACAGTGAGGGCAAAGGTACAGAAGAGCCCAGGAGTAAGCACAGGACAGTGAGATTACAATAAATACTAAAAACATCTCATGTGATCTCGGGCATAGACCGCACTCTGAATATACTTCATGCATGCTTTGCAATGGTTAATTTTACAAGTCAACTTAACTAGGCTAAGGGACGCCAGTAGCTGGTGAAACATTATTTCTGGGTGTCAGAAAAGATTAGTATTTAATCAGTGACCAGAGTAAAAAAGACCTACCCTAAACTAGAGATCATCACGTTAAGAGAAATAAACCAGACTCAGAATGATGAATGTTTCATGTTTTCTCTCATATGGAAATCTGGATTTACATACATATGTGGATCTGTATACTACAGTAGAAAGGGGTTATGAGGCGAGGAAAGGGACTAAAGGGAAGGAGGAGGGGAGGACAAGAAAGGATACTAGAAGGGGAAAAAGGAGGACAAATATTGCTGTTTTCTCTCATGTGGAACCTATATTTAAATACATACAGACAATACAGAAAATGGAAGGGGGATTATTTAGAGGAAGGATAGGGACTAATAGGAGTGGGGATAAAGGACAAGGGAGAGTCAGGGGGCAAAGATGAGCCAGTACAATGACATACATATAGCCTGGCCTGGTGTCACAGGCCTATAATCCCAGACACTTTGGAGGCTGAGTCAGGAGGGTTGCAAATTCAAGGATAGCCTGGGCTACATAGTGAGTTCCAGGCCAGTATGAGTGACTTAGTGAGACCCTGTCTCAAAATAAAAAGTAAAAAGAGGGCTGGGAATTGAGCATGGTGCTGTATGACTATAATCCTAGCACTTGGGAAGCAGAGGCAGGAGGACTGCTTCAAGTTTCAGTCTAGCCTGGTCTACATCAGAAGTTCTAGCCAATCATGGCAAGACCTTGTCTCAAAAATAAAAAGAAAGAAGATATGCATGTATGTAATGTTATAAAAAGACCTATCATTCTGTATGCTTATTAAAATATTAAGACATTAACATTAATTAAATAAAATTATAAGAAAGAAGGTCCACCTTCACCAAAGTGGATAGCAGCATTTAGTCTACTGAAGGCCTGAACAGGAAAAGGCACACAAAAGGTGAACTCCCTTCTCACTCCTTCACCTAGGCTGTCCCTCCTCCCTTGCACCAGTGCTCCAGGCTCTCAAGCCTTAGTCTAGGACTGAGCGCTCCACCAGCAGCTTCTCTTGAGTTTCAGGCTTGAAGTGAAGCATGCCACTGGCTTTTCTGGGTCTCCACTGTACAGACAGCCAATCATGGGGCTTTTTGGCTTCCCTGACCACATGGGCCAATTCACGGAGTAAATCTCTTATATACATTTGCATATCCCACTGGTTCTGTTTCTTTGAGGAACCCTGACATATGTACTGAGTGCCTTCTGGGAAGAATGTTAGGTAGAGTAGACTCATAAGAAAGAGCTACATGTCAGGGGAAAGATTGGGACTTACGGGTCCTGTAATAAGTGGACAGCATTTAAGCTCATGCCTTGGAAAGTGGAACTGGAGCATGTTTCCAAAATAGTAAGATGGAATGAAACAATATTTTGCCCCCAACTCCAATGGCTCATTCCCTCAAGGAATAACAACTTCTTCAACACAAGCCATCTCTGATGTCAGGTAAGGTCACAGTACTTAGGAGCATCACACTTGCAGTAGGCTCCTCACATGCTGTCCAATGCAGTCCACTGATACTCCTACAGCTAGTGGGAATATTGAGTGCTCTAAACAGCTTTAAAGATTATTCTTAATGCAGGAATTATGCCTACATTATCAGTTCTCTCTACCTTTGCAAGGCCGCCCTGGTTTCTTTTTTTAAAATAAATAATTTATTGAGATTTTCATACATGCATATAAGGTGTTTTGATCAAAATCCATGCTCACTCCCTCCCCTCCAACTCCTCCCATACCTCCCCATCACTTTTTTCTGATAACTTCATATACTCTTTCTTCTTTTATTTATTTTTATGGGGCTTTTGGCTTCTTTAACATTCTCCCTCTCTGAAGAGGTAACCCTAAAATCTTTTAAGGATTAGATACAAGCTCCCAAATACTTTTGACATTTTTGGCCTTTGGAACAGAGTATGTTGCTAACAAGCCCAAGGACATTTTGACTTTTAGCCAAGAAACTGGCTACATTTCTTTGGGATCTTTTTACCCTGT